>NW_012101876.1:5180323-5199972 GCF_000951045.1 Mandrillus leucophaeus | reverse complement strand
GTTATGTACCCAGAAGTCATTCAGGAGCAGGTTGTTCAGTTTCCATGTAGTTGTGCGATTTCGAGGGAGTTTCTTAATCCTGAGTTCTAATTTGATTGTACTGTGGTCTGAGAGATAGTTTGTTTTGATTTCTGTTCTTTCACATTTGCTGAGGAGTGCTTTACTTCCAACTATGTGGTCAATTGTGGAATAAGTGCGATGGGGTGCTGAGAAGAATGTATATTCTGTTGATTTCGGGTGGAGAGTTCTGTAGATGTCTATTAGGTCTGCTTGGTGCAGAGCTGGGTTCAAGTCCTGGATATCCGTGTTAACTTTCTGTCTCATTGATCTGTCTAATGTTGACAGCGGGGTGTTAAAGTCTCCCATTATTATTGTGTGGGAGTCTAAGTCTCTTTGTAGGTCTCTAAGGACTTGCTTTATGAATCTGGTGGCTCCTGTATTGGGTGCACATATATTTAGGATAGTTAGCTCTTCTTGTTGAATTGATCCGTTTACCATTATGTAATGGCCTTCTTTGTCTCTTTGATCTTTGTCAGTTAAAGTCTGTTTTATCCAAAACTAGAATTGCAATCCCTGCTCTTTCTTGTTTTCCATTTGCTTGGTGGATCTTCCTCCATCGCTTTATTTTGAGCCTATGTGTGTCTCTGCATGTGAAATGGGTCTCCTCAATACAGCACACTGATGGGTCTTGACTCTTTATCCAATTTGCCAGTCTGTGTCTTTTAATTGGGGCATTTAGCCCATTTACATTTAAGGTTAATATTGTTATGTGTGAATTTGATCCTGTCATTATGATGACAGGTGGTTATTTTGCTCATTAGTTGATGCAGTTTCTTCCTAGCATCGATGGTCTTTACAATTTGGCATGTTTTTGCAGTGGATGGTACCAGTCGTTCCTTTCCATGTTTAGTGCTTCCTTCAGGAGCTCTTATAAGACAGGCGTGGTGGTGACAAAATCTCTCAGCATTTGTTCATCTGTTTGTAAAGGATTTTCTTTCCCCTTCGCTTATGAAGCTTAGTTTGGCTGGAAATGAAATTCTGGGTTGAACGTTCTTTAAGAATGTTGAATATTGGCCCTCACTCTATTCTGGCTTGTAGAGTTCCTGCTAAGAGGTCTGCTGTTAGTCTGATGAGTCTCCCTTTGTGAGTAACCTGACCTTTCTCTCTGGCTGCCCTTAACATTTTTTCCTTCATTTCAACCTTCGTGAATCTGACAATTATGTGTCTTGGGGTTGCTCTTCTCGAGGAGTATCTTTGTGGTGTTCTCTGTGTTTCCTGAATATGAATGTTGGCCTGCCTTGGTAGGTTGGGGGAGTTCTCCTGGCTAATATCCTGAAGAGTATTTTCCAACTTGGTTCCATTCTCCCCATCACTTTCACGTACACCAATCACACATAGATGTGGTCTTTTCACATAGTCCCATATTTCTTGGAGGCTTTGTTCGTTTCTTTTTACTCTTTTTTCTCTAAACTTCTCTTCTCACTTCATTTCATTCATTTAATCTTCAATCACTGATACCTTTTCTGCCACTTGGTCGAATCGGCTACTGAAGCCTGTGCATCTGTCACATAGTTCTCGTGCCATGGTTTTCATCTCCATCAGGTCATTTAAGGTCTTCTCTATGCTGTTTATTCTAGTTATCCATTCTTCTTATCTTTTTTGAAGGTTTTTAGCTTCCTTGTGATGGGTTCGAACATCCTCCTTTTGCTCGGAGAAGTTTGTTATTACGGATCTTCCGAAGCCTACTTCTGTCAACTCATCAAATTCATTCTCCCTCTGGCTTTGTTCCATTGCTGGCGAGGAGATGGGGTTTCGGTGTGGATGTCCTTTTTGTTGTTTTTGATGCTATTCCTTTCTGTTTGTTAGTTTCCTGTTAAGTCAGGTCCTTCAGTTGCTGGTCTATTGGAGTTTGCTGTAGGTCCACTCCAGACCCTGTTTCCCTGGGTATCACCAGTAGAGGGTGCAGAAAAGTAAATACTGCTGCCTCATCCTTCCTCTGGAAGCTTGGTCTCAGAGGGGCACCCGGCTCTATGAGGTGTCAGTTGGTCCCTACTGGGAGGTGTCTCCAAGTTAGGCTACACAGGTGTCAGGGACCCATTTGAGGAGGCAGTCTGTCCGTTCTCAGATCTCAAACTCCATTCTTGGAGGACCACTGCTCTCTTCAGAGCTGTCACACAGGGACATTTAAGTCTGCAGAAGTTTCTTCTGCCTTTTGTTCACTTGTGCCCTGCCCCCAGTGGTGGAGTCTACAGAGGCAGGTGGACCTCGTTGAGCTGGGGCGGGCTCCACCCAGTTAGTTCCAGCTTCCATGGGGCTTTGTTTACCTAGGCAAGTCTCAGCAATGGCGGACGCCCCTCCCCCAGCCAGGCTTGCCACTTCACAGTTCAATCTCTGACTAGCAGCGAGCAAGTTCCATGGCATGGGACCCACTGAGCCAGGTGCTGGATATAATCTCCTGGTGTGCCATTTGCTAAAAACATTGGAAAAGCGCAGTGTGTAGGTGGCAGTGTCCCGATTTTCCCAGTACAGTCTGTCAGGGCTTCCCTTGGCTAGAAAAGGGAAATCCTCTGACCCCATGTGCTTCCCAGATGAGGTGATGCCCCACCCTGCTTCAGCTCACCTTCAGTGGGCTGCACCCACTGTGCAGCCTGTCCCAAGGAGATGAACCAGGCACCTCAGTTGGAAATGCAGAAATCACCTGTCTTCTGTATCGATCATGCTGAGAGCTGCAGACCGGAGCTGTTCCTATTTGGCCATCTTGGAATGGAGCCCTGGCTCACACCTTTAATCCCAGCACTTTGGGAGGCCAAGGTGGGCGGATCATGAGGTCAGGAGATTGAGACCATCCTGGCTAACATGGTGAAACCCTGTCTCTACTAAAAATACAAAAATTAGCCAGGTGTGGTTGTGTACACCTGCAATCCCAGCTACTCAGGAGGCTGAGGCAGAGAATCGCTTAAATGCGGGAGGCGGAGGTTGCAGTGAGCAGAGATCATGCCACTGCGCTCCAGCCCGGGCGACAGATCGAGACTCCATCTCAAAATAAAATAAAATAAAATAAAATAAAATAAAATAAAATAAAATGAAAATCTGAATTTACATTTCTCATGTGTTGTAGAATTTCATGAGAAATTAACATTAAATTGGTCTGGAATAGTTAGTTATACAGGATGCCTGCCAGAAAGAAAGAAAAAAAAAATGACTGGAGGGACATTCCTACAACCTGCTGTTTAGCATTTGCTCAGAGAAAAATCTTCACTCATGATAAACTCTCAACCTAAATTTACTTACACACTCCAATGTTGTGGTGAACACATAACTTTGCAAAGTTTGTAGAGGTATTTCTGGATGATAAACCACTACAAGAAAATGCTGGGTAAAAGGAGAGGCACTTTCTGTCAGAGAGAACATTTCCCCTAGATATGTAGATATGTAGAGTTTGCTCTCTTATTTTGTCTCTACTAAAATGATACCTCCTAAACAATACCAAAGAAGTGCAATATAATAAATATAAAGCAAATACTTGTAAAACTACTATATAGGCCCAGAAACACCACCCACATTCCGATATTCCATATCCCTTCCTACTTGTAAGCCTGCTTTTCACTCTAGAAATAACCAATATTTTAACTTTTATGGTAAGCACTTCCTTGCTTTTCTTTATAATTTCATATATATATATATATAAAAAATTCCTAAATGATATAGTCTAGTTTATCTGGTTTAATGGTTATGTAAAAGAAATCATATCTTAGGGAATCTTTTGTATCTTGCTTCTTTTAGTTATATCATGTCTACAAGATTTATCTATGTTGTTACAGAGAGCTGAAGTCCATTTAGTTTTATTGCTGTAGAGTATCCCATTGTATGAATATACTATAATTTATTTGTTATGCTATTAATAGGCATTTCATTGTTTCTAGAGGCTAATACCGCATTCTTGTATACGTCTCCTAGTATACATGTTACTGATACACCAGGGGTTCTGTCTAGGTCCTGCTGCTTGCTGCACAGAAAGCCAATCACTGAGGCAATGAGTACTGCCAAGGAAGAAGGCTTTAATCGGGTGCTGCAGCCAAAGAGATGGGAGCTCAGCATCAACTCCATCTCCCTGGCTCACTAACTCTAGTGGCTTATATAGCAGGGAAGAAATGTTAACAATGTGTAAGAAAGTAAGAACTAGGGAGGAGCAAGGAGGCATCTGGTGAGTTTTGGTTCTTTGATACTTTTTTGAGAGGCCTGATAGTTCTTTTCTGCGAAAAAATCTCAGATAAAACAAATACAAGTTTCAAGCTTTAAGAGCAGAAGGGTCAATTTCTATGTTTATCCCAAAACAACTGTCTATGGGACTGTTGGGCCAGTTTCACACATATGCATACATGTTTCTAAGGAATACACCCAGGAGTAAAATTATCGAGTCATAGGGCATGCATCTTTATTAGATGATGCCAAGACTCCCACCAGTAATGGAAGCATAATTTGTCTTTGTAGTTCCACATCCTTAACAACAGTTGGTATTATCAGACTTTTACATTTTTGTCCTGAGTGGTATGTAGTGGTATCTCAGTGTGGACTTTAATTTTCATTACCTTGATTTACTCTATGAATTACAGGTTGAAGGTTACTTTCTTTCAGTACACAGAAGATGTCAATTACTTATGCCTTTCTTAATTGCTATTTAGATTAACAATTAGTTTCCTTGTCACTTATTTGAAAGTAATTTCTTGGTTTTTCTCTGGATTCTTTTAAGAATCTCTACATCTTTGGTTGCCTGAAGTTTTAACATGATATATCAAGCAGAATACAGATTTCTGTATTTTGTTACTCGATATTTGTCAGCCTCTTCAATCTATTGAATGATATCCATCATCAATTTTGGAAAAATTTCCCCTGTTATTTCCTGAAATCCTGTTTCTCTCTGGGACTTCAGTTAAGTGATATTAGATCTCACTGTGTTCCCCCGGTCTTTTGCCCTTTCTTCTATAATTTCCTGTGTTTGCTCTCAGTACTCTAATGTATTCTCACCTTTCTTTCAGTTCGTTAATTTCTGCTTTAGCGGCATATAAGCTTTATGAAAACTAGTATAGTCTAATCTACTGAAATGTTGCTGGCATTACCCAGCCTGCATTATCAGAAGTAGAATGCCACTGTGTTTTATAAGATATTACATTTTACTTCTATTTGTAGTTTTTTGTTCATTTTCTAACTTCTCCTCCAGAATGTTACATTCCAAGAGGTTAGGGACTTAAAAAAAAAAACATTGTATTCCCAACACCCAGAGAGTTCTTTACATATGATCTTTTTAAAAACTGTTGAATAAAAATATTAATTTTTTTAAAAGTTGTAAAATATTTCTTCAAAACTATTATGCATGTTACCATCAATGTATAAAAGTCCTGTTTCCCCCGGCACTTTTGTTAACATTGTATATTCTGTCTTGTAAATCCTTCCTGTTTTACAAAACTGTGACATATCATAGTTTTATTTTTATTTATTTAATAAGGTTGAATCACCTTTTATTAGCCATTTGTGAGATTCTTCATGAAATTGGTAATTTCCTCCGCTCATTTTTCTGTTGGGTTTTCTTTTTTTGTTAATTTAAAGGGGTAGGTAGACTATATATTTTTACATTATAACCTGTATATATTGTAAGAATTGCAAATGTTTTCTTAATTTGTTATTTGTCATTTGTCTTTTAACTTTATTATGTCTTTTGCTATATAGAAATTTTGCCGCCAGGCATGGTGCCTCACGCCTGTAATCCCAGCACTTTAGGAGGCTGAAGTGGGCGGATCACAAGGTCAGGAGTTTGAGACCAGCCTGGCCAATATGGTGAAACCCCATTTCTACTAAAAATACAAAAATTAGCCTGGCATGGTGGCAGCACCTGTAGTCCCAGCTACTCAGGAGGCTGAGGCTGAGGCAGGAGAACCACTTGAACTGGGGAGGCGGAGGTTGCAGTGAGCCAAGATCACACCACTGTACTCTAGCCTGGGTGACAGAGCGAGACATTGTATCAAAAAAAAAAAAAAAAAAAGAAAGAAAGAAAGAAAGAAAAAGAAAAAATAAATTTTGCATTTTTAAATAGGCAATTCTGTAAGTCTTTTATGACTTCTGGGTTTATTTCATAATTATAAAGAAATTCCTTACTCCAAGAATATGAAGTTATTCTTCAACATCTTCTTCTATTATTTATTTCATGTCTTAAATATTTAAATTTTTAATTCACTGAAATTTATTTTTGGGTGTGGTATACAGTGAGAATCCATTTTTTTTTTCCAAACAGGCAATTTTTCCAAGACTACTTATTTAAATATGTCTTGTTTCTTCACTAAACAAAACATTGCATTTGTATATATACTAAACTCATGTTTAGGCAATGTTCTGGATTATTTACTTTGCTCCACTGATCTGCTTATCATTGCTTATCTCTGGAAAATCTTAAGGACTGCTAATAGGGTATTTGAAAAAACATTTAAGAGTTTATATCACAGTAGAACCTAGATATTTTACTAATAATCATTTTTCATATTCTATTTAATATTTATCACAAATAATAATTATAACTTACAAAGGACTTTCAATATATTATAACATAAAAGTCACCAAACCCATATAAAATATGCTCCCGTTCATTCATTAAGCAAATATTTATTGGACACATTTTACAAATAACTAACTATACTGGTTAATGGGTACACAAATTATCAAAATTGACAGAGCTCCTACACTTATGAAACTTACATACCAATAGGGTGTATTAAAAACTTCTTCAATTACATATATATATATATTCTGAAATATATATTCTTTATATATACAATTTGTAGACATTATATGTACCACAACTGACAAAGGTGCTATAAAGGAAAAGAACGGTTCCAGCATCAACTCATGGTACAACTCTGGGGACCACCTTCACATCATCTATGGAGGTCCCTGAGGTTGTGCAGCACACAGCGGGCACAATTGTATGCAGTAGCCCTGCAGGTGCTAATATAAGAATAACACATGAGATCTAATTTATATCTGTGACTCAGGGAAGGATCCTCTGCAAATAGGACCTTTAAACTGAGGCCTGAAGGATGGATAGGCATGAACTAGGTACATGGTGAGGGCATATGATGTGGCTTCCAAGACAAACAGACTTCTCAAAGACGGGAAAGATGTGGGCACACCCAGAGAACAATATGGCTGGACTATCAGGAGTGCATTCTTGTTTTTAGTGCTTAAACTAAGAAAATCTCAGGCAAACTGGGATGGCTGGTCACCACAACAGGAGTGAGATGGAATGTAGTAGCATGGGGTGAGGTTGGAGGTGGGATGGGGAACAGCAAGCAAGCAGGGGCCTTATAGGCCACGTGAAAGTTTTTCTGTTGTGTATCCTACACACAACAGAAAGCTAATAGATGTTTCAAGCAAGCAATGGCAAACTCTGCTTTACATTTTTAAAAGATCACTTTGGTAGGCATGTAGAGAATGAACTGGTTGGGGGCAGGAGACTAGCTGGAGGCAAATGCAGCACTTGAGATGAGGGCTCCTCAGAGTTGGGCAACTAGAGGTTCTTACCATGCTCATTACCATGAGCAGCCTGGTAATAGTACCTCAGAATCCATTTTATAGATGACAATGTTGAAACTTGGGAAAGTTTCAGAACTTGTCTGATATCACACAGCCAGTGTGGGAAGGCTAGATTCAACCTCGGATCTTTTCACTCTGTATCTCCTGATTCTCACTATACCATGCAGACTTCTTGCTTTATATTTCCTATATAAGAAAACAAACCTGAAAAGATGCATTCAATTGCGTGATCGGTAGGATGACAGTTTCTTAGAAAAATAAAAGGGGAAAATATATTTTGTATTTAATAAATGTTGTGGTTTCTCCTAATCATTTGTTAAAACTCAATTTAAAACACAAAATTCACAGTTAAAATGTTGAGATTATTTATAATAAAATATAAATTTATAAAAACTTAATGTAAATAGTGTACATATTGTGTGGCTTCACTTGAAAAACGAAAATGACTACTTTGAACAGTGGGGAAGAGAAACATTATCAACGTTGAAGTAAGAAAATATTATGCATTTCTGACTCTAAGTTCTGAATTTATAGGACCCTACTGAAAACCCCCAGAAAACTCTCTAGGATATAATAAATCTTGACAATGGAAGAGGTGTATATAGATAGAAATATAAATTTGGGCCCATCATACTATTGCTGTGCATTCAACTAGAACTGCATTTATTCCAACCATACGTTAAGCACTTTTGTCAAATGCACCTAATTTTTCATAAGCTATTCAACTAAAAATAACTGTATATCTTTCCAAGAGAAAATTAAACAAAAAAAGGAATACATTCATGTAAGAACATAACTGGGAAAAGAGAAATAAAACTATACATGTAATTTGTCAACACTGACAAAGAGCAATCCATCTAAAGATACTCTCTGAAATCCATGCCACCAGGGGCAGAAAAACATTTCACTGTCACCATACCTTGCAGTGTCTGAAAGTTTTATTTTCATGATGATAAACCTGCAAATCAACTTGTTGTAATGTGTTGATTGCATTTGCTGACACTACAGTTCTCCAAGGACTATTTTTTTGAGAAGCTGACAAGTAACACAAAATTATTTATCAGACAATTGCATCTTATTTGGGATTCTTCAGTGATGAAAAACTGCTGTGCCTAGTGAATGCTGGAGCCAGCCATTTGGCTGATTCATTTAGAAACTCTCAAACTCTTGGGAGAAATATTTAAGTAAATGACTGTACTTCACCACACAATTATCCCCACAGGAGGCCCCTCAACAATTTCAAGACCTTGCACCTACCTACTTAGCACATAAAATGGTATCTATTAAACTATAAAAGTGCATCATCTCAGTAAGAATGTAGAATTTTATGATAGTTACAATAACACTGAAAACATTAATTCTGTTTATTAATGATTTCACACCCATGAAATTCAAATAAAGTAGGGCTTTTATCTTACAGTACCCTATTTATGAAATGGATTCCTGTTGCTTCATTATTCCTTTTCCAGTTTATTAAAATTGTTTAATAGTGCAGAACAAATGGAGAAATTATTCATGATATCCTGGAATATTTAATGCTAGCTCTTGCAGTGTCATTTTATGCCTAGAATAGAAGCTCTCAAAGAGTAGTCCAGGAACCCCTGGAAGTCTCTGAGACTCAGGAAGTCCAAACTCTAACAATACCAAGATGTTATTTGCCTTTTTCACTCTTGTCCTGTCATTAATAAACAGTTTTCCAAAGGCTATATGGCATGTAATATCACAATAGACTAAATATAAAGCAGATATGAGACTACCGCTGCCTTCTCTTAGGCTAGTCATTAAAAAAACATAAAAATGTAAACTAACACCATTGCTTTAAACAAATTTTTTATTTTGGAAAATATAGTTACCTTTCATAATAAGTATGCAATTTATGTTAATATGTATAGATTTATTACTGTTTTTTTAAGTGACTATTTTTAAATTCTGTTTTACTTTTTAATACAGTATATATCTATAGATATAACCATGTAGACAAAAGCTCTTCAGTGTCCCAAGCAATTTTTAAGTGTGTTAAGGTGTCCTGGTGCCAAAGAGTTTGAAAACTGCTAACCTAGAGTTTATTCAGTAGCTGGGGACACCAGTTGATTACCACACCATCACACTATTGTGCAACCATCACCACCATCCCTGTCCAGAACTTTTTTATCTTCCCAAATGGAAACTCTGTACCATGAAACAACAACTCCCCATTACTCCCTTCCCCTAGCCCCCGATAACTACAGTTCTACTTTCTGTCTCTATGATTTTGGCTGCTATATGTAGCTCATTAAAGCAGAATTATGCAATATTTGTCCCCTTGTGTCTGGCTTATTTCATGTAGCATAATGTCTTCAAGGTTCATTACATGGTGGCATGTGTCAGAATTTTCTTCCTTTTTAAGGTTGAATAATATTCCATTGCATGTATGTTATGCTTTGTTTATCCATTCATCCATCAATGGACATTTGAGTTGTTTTCACCTTTCGGCTCTGGTGAATAGTGCTGCTGTGAACATCGGTGTAAAAATATCTCTTTGAGATCCTGCTTTCAATTTTGTAGGGTACATAATCAGGTGTGGAACTGCTGGAAAATATGGTAATTCCATGTTTAATTTTTTGAGGAATCACCATACTGTTTATACAGCAGCTACCCCATCTTAAATTCCCACCAGCAGTGCATAAGGGCTCCAATTTCACCACATCCTGGCCAACATTTGTTATTTTGTTTTTTTGATAGTTGCCATTCTAATGGGTGTGAACTGGTATCTCATTGTGATTTTTAATTGCATTTTCCTAGTGATTAGTGATATGGAGCATCATTTCATGTGCTTATTGGCCATCTATGTATCTTCTTTGGAGAAATTTCTATTCAAATTTTTTGCCCATTTTTTAAATGGGCTGTTTGATTTATTGTTGTTGTTTTCAAGAGTTCTTTATATATTCTGGATACTAATCCCTTATTGGATATGCGCTTTGCAAATATTTTCTCCCATTCTGTGGGTTGCCACTTTACTATGCTGATACTGTTCTTTGATACATAACATCTTCTCATTTTGATGAAATCCATGTTTATCTATGTTTTCTTTTGTTGCTGGTACTTTTGGTGTCACATCAATAAATTACTGTCATATCCAATGTCATGAGCTTTCTTCCATGTGTTTCTATAGTTTTAGGTTTTTGATCTATTTTAAGTTAATTTTTTTTTTGGGGTATGAGGTAAGGGTTCAGCTTTATTATTTTGCATGTAGATATCCAGTCTTCCTAATATCATTTGTTGAAAGACTGTCCTTAACTCTCTTTTTAAACATTATATTTTTTATCAGAATTAAGAGTATTTGTGGTAGGCAGAATAATAACCCCCAAACAATGTTCACATCCTAATCCCCAGAGTTTGTGAATATGTTATCTTACATGACAAAGCAGAGTTAAGATGGACATAATTAAGATTGTTAATTCGTCACCTTTAAAATAGGGAGATCATCCTGGATTACCTAGGCGGGTCCAGTATAATTATAAGAGTCCTTAAAAATAGAAGAGGGCACAGCACAGAAGAGGGAGAACCAGAGAGATGGCAGCATAAGAAGGGCTTGGTCCAGTGTTGCTGGCTTTGAAGATAGAGAAAGGAGGGCATGAACCAAGGAA
Source organism: Mandrillus leucophaeus (assembly GCF_000951045.1). Classification (NCBI taxonomy): domain Eukaryota; kingdom Metazoa; phylum Chordata; class Mammalia; order Primates; family Cercopithecidae; genus Mandrillus; species Mandrillus leucophaeus. The sequence continues at coordinate 5,188,765 of NW_012101876.1, read as the reverse complement.
TGCAGGAGCTCTACGAGCTGGAAACAGCAAGGTCACTAGAGCCTCCAGAAGGAATGCAGCCCAGCTGACATATTGATTTTAGCCCAGTGAGACCAATTTTGGACTTTAATCTGCGGAGCTGTAAGGGAGTCCATTTGCATTGCTTAAGCCACTAAGTTTGTTATTATTTGTTACAGCAGCAATGAGAAAGCAATACAGTATTATTTTTTCTAGGTATTAAATGTATTTTTTGAAATTATCAAAGAAAAAAACTGAAACTGAGTAGTTGCTAAACTTTAGATAATTGTTCCTTTACCACAAGAGATATTCGTTAATAACATACCTCTGTAAGGATAATAATTATAACAATGTGAATGGAAGTTCATTCATGATTTGGTTCTCTGTCTGTTACTGGTGTATAAGAATGCTTGTGATTTTTGCACATTAATTTTGTATCCTGAGACTTTGCTGAAGTTTCTTATCAGCTTAAGGAGATTTTGGGCTGAGACAATAGGGTTTTCTAAATATACAATCATGTCATCTGCAAACAGGGACAATTTGACTTCTTCTTTTCCTAACTGAATACCCTTATTTCTTTCTCTTGCCTGATTGCCCTAGCCAGAACTTCCAATACTATGTTGAATAGGAGTGGTGAGAGAGGGCATCCCTGTCTTGTGCCAGTTTTCAAAGGGAATGCTTCCAGTTTTTGTCCATTCAGTATGATATTGGCTGTGGGTTTGTCATAAATAGCTCTTATGATTTTGAGATACGTTCCATCAATACCGAATTTATTGAGTTTTTAGCATGAAGGGCTGTTGAATTTTGTCAAAGGCCTTTTCTGCATCTATTGAGATAATCATGTGGTTTTTGTCTTTGGTTCTGTTTATATGCTGGATTATGTTTATTGATTTGCGAATGTTGAACCAGCCTTGCATCCCAGGGATGAAGCCCACTTGATCATGGTGGATAAGCTTTTTGATGTGCTGCTGGATCCGGTTTGCCAGTATTTTATTGAGGATTTTTGCATCGATGTTCATCAGGGATATTGGTCTAAAATTCTCTTTTTTTGTTGTGTCTCTGCCAGGCTTTGGTATCAGGATGATGTTGGCCTCATAAAATGAGTTAGGGAGGATTCCCTCTTTTTCCATTGATTGGAACAGTTTCAGAAGGAATGGTACCAGCTCCTCCTTGTACCTCTGGTAGAATTCAGCTGTGAATCCATCTGGTCCTGGACTTTTTTTCATTGGTAGGCTATTAATTATTGCCTCAATTTCAGAGCCTGCTATTGGTCTATTCAGGAATTCCACTTCTTCCTGGTTCAGTCTTGGGAGAGTGTAAGTGTCCAGGAAATTATCCATTTGTTCTAGATTTTCTAGTTTATTTGCGTAGAGGTGTTTATAGTATTCTCTGATGGTAGTTTGTATTTCTGTGGGGTCGGTGGTGATATCCCCTTTATCATTTTTTATTGCGTCTATTTGATTCTTCTCTCTTTTCTTCTTTATTAGTCTTGCTAGTGGTCTATCAATTTTGTTGATCTTTTCAAAAAACCAACTCCTGGATTCATTGATTTTTTGGAGGGTTTTTTGTGTCTCTATCTCCTTCAGTTCTGCTCTGATCTTAGTTATTTCTTGCCTTCTGCTAGCTTTTGAATGTGTTTGCTCTTGCTTCTCTAGTTCTTTTAATTGTGATGTTAGAGTGTCAATTTTAGATCTTTCCAGCTTTCTCTTGTGGGCATTTAGTGCTATAAATTTCCCTCTACACACTGCTTTAAATGTGTCCCAGAGATTCTGGTATGTTGTATCTTTGTTCTCATTGGTTTCAAAGAACATCTAATGTCCATCAGTGACAGACTGGATTAAGAAAATGTGGCACATATACACCATGGAATACTATGCAGCCATAAAAAAGGATGAGTTTGTGTCCTTTGTAGGGACATAGATGCAGCTGGAAACCATCATTCTCAGCAAACTATTGCAAGAACAGAAAACCAAACACTGCATGTTCTCACTCATAGGTGGGAACTGAACAATGAGATCACTTGGACTCGGGAAGGGGAACATCATACACTGGGGCCTATCATGGGGAGGGGGGAGGGGGAAGGGATTGCATTGGGAGTTATACCTGATGTAAATGACGAGTTGATGGGTGCTGACGAGTTGATGGGTGCAGCACGCCAACATGGCACAAGTATACATATGTAACAAACCTGCACGTTATGTACATGTACCCTAGAACTTAAAGTATAATAATAAAAAATAAATAAATAAAATAAATAAATAAATATTAAAAAAAAAACAATGTGAAGAGGCTGGAGTCATTATATCTTTTATTGGCTATGTGTTTCACTTTTAGATACTATTAATTGACTTTCTGCTGTTAAAGAAGTCTGTACACTAAGGCTTTTTTCCAACTCACCTTTCCATACCTCCCAATTTTGGTAACATGTTATTTTTATGTTGTTAAATGTTGTAATATTTACAATAATTATATTTTGTTCTGAAATCATAATTTCTAGAGACCTTTTAGTCTTCAGAATTGGGAGATTATCTTCAAATTTTACCCTGGATTAAGAGATTCAATGCCCCACTAAACTTTTTGCCACAGGGTATTAGTCCATTAGTATCACCATAATTATAAGGAATATCTGAGGATGGGTAATTTATAAAGAAGAGAAGTTTATTTTGGCTGAGGGTTCTGCAGGCTGTACAGCAAATGTGCTGGCATCCACTTCTAGTGAGGGCCTCAGGAAGCTTAAAATCATAGCAGAAGGTGAAGGGGGAGTGGGTGTCACATGGTGAGACAGGAAACAACAGAAGGGAACAAGAAGGGGGAAGATGGTGAGACAGGAAGCAACAGAGGGGAACAAGAAGGGGGAAGATGCTACACTCTGTTAAACAACCAGATCTCATCTGAATGCATCAAGTGAGAAATCAGCCATTACTTTAAGGATGGCATTAAGCCATTCATGAGGGATCTGCCTCTATGATCCAAATACCTCCCACCAGCCCCAACCTCCAACATATTTGTCTTGTTTCTTTTCTGTCACCCCCAGTTGAATGGAGGCTCCATGGAGGCAGGGATTTGTGTGTGCTTTGTTCACTCCTGAATCCCCAGTGCACAGGACAGTGCTGGGCACATGTGAGTGCTGGAACAGTAGTTTTTGAAAGCATGAATAAGTTCATTTGCTGCTAAAGAATTTTTGCTTCTTTAAAAAAAATTTTTCTAGCTCAAGTTTCCCAAAACGACTAACAAAATACCTTGAACTTAGCAGTTTCTTAGTAAATATTTATGGATTTATACATTGATGTGTAAAGTTAAATACAATCACAAGGCTATATGTGATTAAAAACAGTAGAGATATAAAGTTCTACGGTAAGTGAGCAATTAGAAAAACATTTCTGTTTGGACTGACTGTGAAACAGTCTGTAAGTATTTAACATTAACGAAAATTAGTAAAATAGTAGTAAAATAATTATTAATCACTACACTCCAGCAACTGCTCTAAGTGCTTTTAAAGTCCTCACAGTAATGCTATGACATCAGTATTATTGTGATTTTCATCTAACAGATGAGGAAACTCAGGCACAGATGTTTAAGGTATTTGACCCAAATTACAGTTAGTGATTGCCAAAGATAGAATTATAGCCCAGACAGTCTGGCCAAATAACCTGTTCTCTTGACTGCTATTCAAAAAGGAGATAAAAGGGTTTATGTTTTTAAAATGAATAAAGGAAATGCTATGGTTTTAATGTTTGTGTCTCCCCTAAATTTATGTGTTGAAAAGTAATCACCTATGTGATGATATTAGAAGTTGGAGCTTTTGAGGGGTGATCACATTGTGAGAATGGAGCCTTCATGAATGGGATTAGTACCCTTATAAAAGATGCAGTGAGAAGTCATCATCTATGAACCAGAAAATAGGCCCTTGCCAGACACTAAATCTGCCAATGCATTGATCTTGGATTTCCCAACCTCCAGAATGGTAATAAATAAATGTCTGTTGTTTATAAGCCACCTAGTCTATGGTATTTTGTTATAACAGCCTGAACAGACTAAGACAGGAAGTGCCTTAGTTTCCTAGGCCTGCTGTAAGGAACTCCCACAAATTTGGTGGTTTAAAACAACAGAAATTTATTCTCTCACAATTCTGGAGGTCAGAAGTCCAAAATCAGGGCACTGGCAGGGTTAGTTCCTTTTGGAAGCTCTGAGGAAGAATCTGTTCCAGGCCTCCTTCCTAGCTTCTGGTGGCTGTTGGCAATCCTTGGTCTTCTTTGGCTGGTAGTTGCATTACTAAAACCTCTTCATATCATCTTCTTTGTATTAATATATCTCTGTGTCTGCTTTATTTTCTCTTATCTGATAAGGACTTGTCACTGGATTCAGGGCCCACTTGTAATCCAGGGTGATCTCACCCGAAGATCCTTACCTTAATTTTATCTACAAAGATCTTTATTCCAAATAAGGTCACATTCTGAGGTTCCAAGCAGACATATCTTTTGGTGGTCAGAATTCAACTCACTATGGGAAGTAATGAAACACTTTGGGGTAGAGGAAAACTGAAAACTTCACTGTAGGCTCTATAGGGCAGAAGCAAGTCTGTCTTGCTCACTACTGGATTCCCTTTTCTCAGCAGAATGGATGCCTGATAAATATTTGTTGAAGATTGAATGTTGATGAAAGATAAAAGTGGTGTTCAGGGAATGCTTTGCTAAAGGATATGAAAGGCAATTGCCTAGGAGCAGGAAAATCAATTAGGATTCAAAAGTGCAAGGATATAATGGTACCTACAAAGTACAAGGATAACAGCAATGTTAAATTCCTAAAAGAAAGGACTCCAGAATCCCTAAAAGGAAGCCCAGAAAGAAGAAAACAGGTAATTTTTAAGAGATTTCTACAGAGCCACATAAGATAACCACTTTTGAAGCTCAAAGAGGCAAACTGTCACTTAAGAAAATAAAGTCTATTATACTAGGTTAGTGCAAAAGTAATTGTGGTTTTTGCCATTGCTTTCAATGGCAAAAATTGAAATTGCTTTTGTACCAATCTAATAATAAATCTTTTAGAGGAAAAAGAAATACCACTGACTATTTTCCTATCACCATAAAATCATACTATTTTAATCACAAAGGAACCAAAATAAATGGACATTGTTGAGGCCACACAAGCATTCTGGAGATATGAACTCACAAAACACACTTCTATGTACGAGGCTATATAAGAAACAGCTCATTACACAACTACACATGAGACACACTCACACGATGGCACTCCAGGCCAGCTCTAGTCCCAGTGTCAAGTCTCTATCTGGCTGTGTACCCTTCATTAACTCAGGGTTTGGTTATTTGCTCCCAGATGTCACTAATGACTGTTAGCTATTTTACCGGACCATCTCTAAATTGTATTTTGTCTTCAGCCTTATAAAATCAGCTGGTTTGAACACTTCTGATTCATTAACATGATCAACTGGTTTTGAATAAATGTAAGCTTTGTCTTTCACTGGTTGGGAAGGAATTATTGTTAGGTAAACTCTGAAATACTTTATTTTCAATCTGTGTGACTTTTGGGGCTTTCACCTGCCACAGTATGGTCTGAGAGAGCATAACAGTATCACAGTGTTGGGTCCTAATATGATCTGGAAGTAGCACTTCAACCAAACACCTGTACTCATTTCTTCTATTTAGTGGAAAGCTGTCACAGCAGAGAAGAGAAACCTCTGAAAAAAAATTACAGATGGGGCTGGGTCCAGTTCAACAATACCTCTTTTATCTTTTACCTCTTTGCATTTCAGTGTCCTTCTCTATGAAAAAGCAGAAGAGTTATTGACACGTGTTGTCAGTATTTGAGAATTTCTGTAAACCAATCCCTCATTCCAAGGAAGAACTAGAAAATGAGGGAAATATAATTTTTTGTTAGTTTTAAGTTGAAATATAAGATCAACATTTAATAGTAGTTATAGTGATTATTGAAACAGGTTTCCCACCAGAATCACCTGTGGAACTTTTAAAAAATTTAGATACTTAGATTTTACTCTGGAACAGTGCTGACCAATAAGACTTTCTTCGATGATGAAATGTTCCAGAAGTATGCTGTCCAACACAGTACCCACTAACCACATATAATTATTAAGCACTTGAAATGTGACTAATGTGACTGAGGAACAGATTTTTAATTGTATTTAACTTTAATTAATTTAAAGTAATCACATGTGACTAGTGGATTTCAAATTAGACAGTATACTTCTAGACAAATTGCTTTTAGCGTGTGCTCCTCAAACCCACAGCACCAATATCACCAAGGAACTTGTTAGAAACATAAATTCTTGATCTCTGCCCAAAAGAAAATACCCATTACCCAAGACCTATTGAATCAGAAGCCCTGAGGGCAGGGCTCTGCCACTGGTGGGCTGGTAAATAAATGTTTTAACAACTGGCTCCTGGAGAGAGGGAAGCCTGATTAGTAGCATTTGCCAATGTTTCTGGTGTAAATACTTTCAATATGGCTGATTTCAAGCTACTCACATGATACCACCTGAACATAAGATTGGAAAGAGATATATACAGTAGGCTCTGAGAGTCAGTGCGCGTCAGCTTCAGCATGCCATTGAACCCATTAATCTGTGTTCTAGTTAGTCCTTCAGCTGATTCTGATGCCCAGTACAGTTTGAGTACCATGGATCAAGACCTTCTAAATCAGAGTCTAAAACAACAGATACAATGGTGTTTGTATTTTCAAATCTTCATAAGGGATTTTAATAAGCAGCCCAATTGGAAGGCCTGGACTCAGAACACATATAAACCAAGTCACCTTGAAGAGCCAGACTCAGACTATAATACCTCTCACTCCTGAGCATGGACAAGACTGGAGCCCTCAAAGTAGAGAGTCACATCCAGCCTGCCTTCCCTTACAGAAGCTATTCCACCATCTTGGTAAGATAAATGACATCACAGGCATAATCCGCTCTATGGGTAGACCCAACATATAAGCAATGCCAGCCTTCTAGCCACAACTTCACCCTTTGTCTCCCACTTAAGACAAAGAGTGAGAATTATGATATTATTAGGATAATTCAGAATCTGCTCCAATTAATTTTATTTTAACAAACTCTTTTATCAACCAGAAAACTTCTGAAGACAGCTTATTGCTATTTACAACCTATAGTAGTAAAAAAATACTGTCTTGGACAAACCACTATATATCACTTCCAGAACATGCTCTTATTGAGTATAAATTTGACCTATCTCAATAGATTTGTGATAAGAAGCAAATGATGAAACTATGCATATTTAATCATATCTGGAATATTCTAATGCCAGATGCAGCCCAAAGGAAGGCAAAAGCACACATTCATTTGAAACAAGCACAGACTTTTCCTTGTCTTCGAAATCTATGCTACAAAAAAAAGGCCTGCTGAAATTTCTTCATATTCCAACTAAAGGAGAAAATAATGGAAGTAATTCAAAGCAACTTGTCTAAAACCAGGAGTTCACTTATACATACAGCCTCTGAGGTAGAGTGGGTAACAAATCCCTATGTATCAGGAAAATTACCTGATTTTATTATAAACCCAAAGCAGAGGATTACATTAAAATAAACCACATATATATTACCTAAATATTTCCATAGAAAAGTCACGGTTATGCCTACCAAGTTCTATATTTTAATCTACTGAGTTTGGCCTAAATCTCAAATGAGACTACAATGAAAAAAGGGATACATATTCTGGTCCTTATTATGCTCCTTAGCACAAAATATATTTACATTTACAATGTACTCAGAGAAAATAGATGGAAATTTTAACTGCTAGTTTATAGGTTCTAAACGGCTGGCAAAGGAGCATTTTTTAAGGAAAGAACTTTGTCCCAGGTTCTAGTTCTGGATATAACAGTGGTATCCCTGATGCACCAACAGGAGGGTGCCCATTTAGATATGCCTTCCTTGGCATGAATTAGGTCATTAACAGCTTGCTGCACTCTCTCTACGTTATCCTGATAAACATTTGTAGGGCCTTGGCTCTAATTCTGGGGGCTCTCTACAGACCTGACAAAGAGGATAATTTATTTTGGTACTAAGTTCACTGGCCCGGATAGGCATCATCAAGACCATCATTTGATATGTAGAACTAATCAGCCAAAGTGATTTTATATTTTTCATAAATGCAAAAACAATAGCAAATAAAAATACTGTATTCTAAATTATTCTTAATTCATATAGTGAAGGTGTTTATGGGTTAAAATTAGAAGGTTTCCTGGGGATTAATGCTGAAATATTATTGATCACCATTTTAAAGGTTTTATATGAAACTTGGGAAAATATTGCAACTTGCTTTGACACTGATTGTATTCCTTTAGTAAAAAATTGCTGTGTAGGCCGGGCGTGGTGGCTCAAGCCTGTAATCCCAGCACTTTGGGAGGCCGAGACGGGCAGATCACGAGGTCAGGAGATCGAGACCATCCTGGCTAACAC
>NW_012101876.1:5156098-5180164 GCF_000951045.1 Mandrillus leucophaeus | reverse complement strand
AAGAAAAAAAAAAAAAAAAAAAAATTGCTGTGTATTTTGTTTCACGTGCTGTGCTAAGCTCTTTGTGTACCATCTTATTTATTCCTCACTAAACCCCTATGAAATGGGTGTGATTATTCTCATTATAGAGATGAGAAAACTGAGGCTTGGGAATATTAAAATTTTATCCAGGTCCACATAGTTGGTAAATGCCATAAGTAAGGAAAAGACAAAGTCTGGCCCCAAATCTCTTTAAAGAATACCAGTGGCCATCAGTTTAGTGGATTTTTAGTGGAAATGTGTATGAATATTCCAGATATTTTAGTCATTCTTACTTTGAACATATTGGAGGTACGGTTACTTTAAGTCAGAGAAAACTACTGAATTATAGACTGTTATCAAAATAGTCTTTTATCATCTCAAGCATATGGAATGGCTCAAAGGAACCACTATCTATGAATCATCTGTGGAAGTCTGCCTCTCAGATCTTTCAAGAATTTGATGATTAGCTGCAAGGCATGCAGTGAGCCCAGCGCCTCCAACTGTAAGATACTGGGGATTAGTTGAGCGTTTGAGTTGGTGGGGGACAGTAGGGCATAGCATTTCTGTCCAATATGGGATTCCTCTACGGGAAATCTTTGAACCAGTATAAGCTGGTTCAAAGCCACCCACTGGGCTGAAAGAGGCTGTGTCAGAGCTCCAGTGCTGTCTGAAACTCTTTCTGCCCAGTCCATTTTCCTTCCTGCTTGCCTTTCACAGGTGTCAGGCCTGCATCATAGTCTGAAGGTTCTCTGCCTACTCCCAATCCTTCTATCAGTTTTCTTCAACCGACATTACCCTAATACAGCTCTTATACTTCTAACTGTTTTATTATCCGCTTTCCAGAGGATCCAGTCAACACAACCAATAAAAAATATTTTCAAATAATGGCCCTACTAGGCCTGTTATTAAAAAATAAAGAGTGATTCAACCAATATTTGCTAATGTTCTGTCATATAGAAAGTGATGTCATGAATTCCATGGGGAGACTAAACTGATACAAACAAAAGAAACAAGTGTGCACCTGTAATACAGACTATACTTCATACAACCCTTTAATTCCCAGTAGTTCTTAGGCAGGACACATCCCAAGGAGTCTTGGGAGGATTACTCTGGTGATCCTTCTATTAAAGGATGGCTGGTTGCTTCTATTAAATTAAATACTATTCTATAGTTATGGCAGAAGAACAAACCATATTTTTAAACTGTTGGTGGCTTACCTAAAAGATTATTTAAATCTAGGGGTATCAATAAAGAAAGATGCAACAGCTAGGGGATTCAAAAAGTATGCATGGAGGATTCTATATCCTTATTTCAGAAATTCCTTTATTTTTCATTTGTCCAGTATTCGTCTAGCAAAATTAGATTACAGTCTCCTTTAAGAAGAAAGAGAAAAATTTTAAAGATGAACAGTGATGCATACAACTTATCCTCTCCTGGTAACTTGTTATTCTACTGTTTCCCCAACTGAATTAATCTCTGCACGAAATGTATGCTGTTTAAGATAAAAAGCATTCATGTTCTTAACAGGATTTTTCCCTAGGTTTAGTCATTCATTCAACAAATACTTACCAAAACCAACTCTGAACTAGTTACTGTGTAAGTAGGTAGGAATAAAATGATGAGCAAGACAGACATGGTCCATAGTCCCTTGGGTTTAGAGTCTAGCTCAGTGCTTTTCAAACTTTAATGTGCCTATGAATCACTGAGATGTTGTTAGAAATGCATCTTCTGATCTAGGAAGTCTGAAGTGAAGTCTGAGATTCCGCATTTCTAACAAATTCTCAGGATGTTAGTGATGCTAATCCACAGGCCACATTTCGAGTAACAAAGAACTAGTTTATTGACTCTAAGCTGCTGTGGTATAATACATTCCTATACTGTGAGTACTTCCTTTGAGATTTTTGAATCAATGAATATTGCCAATATAATGGAAAATACATGTTTTCACCATGATGCCTACTGGATGGAATTTTGAGCTGAGAGAGCAATGATTATAGGAATACGATTTACCAAGAGCAAAAGGTAAGAGGCGAGGCATCGAATGACATCATGATGGCACCAAAGAATCATGGAGTTCCTAGGGACAGGTAAGAAGATGGCCTGTGCGATTATAAAAAGTCAAGAAACAACAGATGCTGGCAAGGCTGTGGGGAAATAAGAATGCTTTTACACTGTTGGTGGGAATATAAATTAGTACAACCATTGTGGAAGACAGTGTGGTGATTCCTCAAAGACAGAGAACCAGAAATACCATTTTATCCAGCAATCCCATTACCAAGTATATACCCAAAGGAATACAAATCATTCTGTTACAAAGATACATGCACATGTATGTTTACTGCAGCACTATTCACAATAGTAAAGACATGGAATCAACCCAAATGCCCATCGATGATAGACTGGATAAAGAAAATGTGATATATATACACCATGGAATACTATGCAGCCATAAAAAGGAATGAGGTCATGTCCTTTGCAGGGACATGGATGGAGCTGGAAGCCATTATCCTCAGCAAACTAACACAGGAACAGAAAACCAAACACCACATGTTCTCACTTATAAGTCAGAGCTGAGCAATGAGAACACATGGACACAGGGAGGGGAACACCACACACTGGGGCCTGTCGGGGGCCAGGGGGAGGGAGAGAATCAGGATAAATAGCTAACGCATGTGGGGTTGAATACCTAGGTGATGGGTTGACAGGTGCCACAAACCACTATGGCACACATTTACCTATGTAACAAACCTGCACATCCTGCACACATATCTCAGAACTTTAAATTTTATTTAATTTAAAAAAAAGAAGATGGCCTGTGAACATGTTAGCATAGTCAGGGCAATGACCTACTCTCCTCAAAACTGCCACAGAGCTAAAAGGGCCAATGGAAACATTTTAAACATTTTTCTAAACTCTGCTCTTTCTTAATCAGTAGTCACCTTTCAGCCCTCTCACGTATACCACTAAAATTTTTCATTTGGGATGTCAAAAACACACAAAGGTTGGTCCTGTTCAAAATGTATAATCTCACAAATAAAAGGAGGCTAAATATATGGCTAGACACCATATGCTCATAAGCAACTGCTTATGCAAATTGTCAAATTATTATATCTTAAAATGGATTTGTGGGAGGTGGAGGGTGGAAGGAAAGAAGCAGGTTAATTTAGTTTCATGCTATTTGAAGCCAAGAAAACAGGTCATGTGGAATTGAGCTGGGAGAAGGGTTGAGTTTTTTCATTTCTTCTAGAGTCAAAAAAGAAAATCAATCTGAGATATAAAAAAGGGTAAAGTCTCTTTGATTTCTACAACCCAAAATGCCCAGGCATCAACACATGCAATGAAAGGCTGCAGGCATCTTAAACTCATCTACAAATATTTACTTTGCCAGCTAATCTTTAATAGTAAGAAGAATTCCCATTAGTAATTTAAAGGAGTCTTGGCCAGAAAAAAATTCAGACAAATGAAGGGGTTAGCAGGAAAGGATGATCAAGGTTAGCTGTGAAGGTAGGTAGGTATGTTTATACTACACATTCATATAAATATATCCCCACATGTGGATGGCAATGCACAGACCAGTGAGACGGGTTTGCAAGGAACCCATCCTGCAAGATCAGAGACAAGTCTACCTGGTGAGCTGCAAATGCTGGTGACTTTGGATACTTCCCTGAAGACAGACATGGAAAACTGACTGCTAAAGGAGAGAATAAGTCAAATTCACTACACTGCTCACACTTATGCACACCACTATGAAACGCAACAATCATTTTGGATCTTTTTAGAGGTTTCCTAGTTTTCTTTTTTTTTGAGATTTTTTAGAAGCAAGAGAAAAAGAGAAGTCAGTTGAAAATGTTGTTACTGATGAGTGAAAAAGATACTAGGTTTTGCTGTCATAGTTACTTGCCCAAAAGTTCTTTTTTCTTTTCTTTTTTTTTTCTGGAGATGTACTATTTCACTTCAAAAAATGAAAGAGTTTGACAGGTGATTCTTGGGGATCTCTCACAACAATTAGTGTCTGGTACTGAGGTGGCTCTTCATGTCACAAAACAAAATAGGAAGTTCCTTTATAAAAATCAAAGAATAATAATTTAAATGCCTATCATAAATCTCTAAATTAAAGTCTGGCCTCAACACCAAACCAAGCTATTTCAATCACTTCAACAAAAAAACCTAGCATATGAATCAAAGATGGTGGTTATTTGACTGGAAGCAGACATAATCCAATATAGCTGTATTAATTTTCTATGTCTACTGTGACAAATGACCACAAATTTTGTGATTTAACATAACACAAAGTTACCTTTTCTTTTCTTTTTTTTTTCTTTGAGATGGAGTCTCGCTCTGTTGCCCAGGCTGGAGTGCAGTGGCACAATCTCGGCTCACTGCAAGTTCTGCCTCCTGAGTTCATACCATGTTCCTGCCTCAGCCTCCCGAGTAGTTGGGACTACAGGCGCCTGCCACCATGCCCGGGTAATTTTTTGTGTTTTTAGTAGAGACAGGGTTTCATCACGTTAGCCAGGATGGTCTCCGTCTCCTGACCTCGTGATCCTCCCACGTTGGCCTCCCGAAGTGCTGGGATTACAGGCATGAGCCACTGCGTCCGGACAATACAAAGTTATCTTATAGTTCTGTAGATCAGAAGTCTGACATGGAGCTCACCAAGCTAAGATACACTTGTTGACAGGGTGCCTTCCTTTCTGGGGGATCCAGAGAGGAAGAATCCATTTCCTTCCCTTTTCTAGCTTCTAAAGGTCACCTGCTTTCCTTGGCTCATTGTCTCCTTCCTCCATCTTTAAAGCTAGTAATGTTGGGCCAATTCCTTGTCTCACTGCCATCTTTCTGTCTACCTCTTTCTTCTACTTCTAAGAACCCTTGTGGCACTGAGCGCATCCAAATAATCAGAATAATCTCCCTATCTGATTAACAACCTTAGTCCCATTTGTAACCTTAATTCATTTGCCTCTGTCATATAACTTAACATATTCACAGGTTCCAAGAAGTAGGACAGCCTTAGGACATCAGGATTTTAAGGACATCTTTGGAGCCCATTCTTCTTCCTACAATACTAGCTTTCTTTAGCTGGCAGAAACGAGGAGCTAAGAAAGACTGTAACTATTGTCCTTACGAATATAACCCTGTTCTCCAGCAGTTTTGGCAAGGCTTCATATGGCCCCAATATAGAATTTTACATATTATAGACTGAATTAAGAAATTCAAGAACCAACTTAACAAATGCCTCACATACATTGAAAGTTTTGCTTTTTAGGTTTAGTCATGAAATTTAAAACTAAAAAAAAAAAAATACATTGTTCTTGTCACCAGTTTTATGATAGAATATGAATAAGCTTATTTTATAATAGTTCATTTTGGTACAAGTCAATATATTCTTTTGTAAAAGAATAAAAGTGTTAGTCTCTCTAATTGGAACATAAACTTCACATCATTCAATTATATATTTGGGTTTTGCTCATTATCCTAATTTCAGAGTCAGGTAACTAAGATAGACTATTGTGAAAAAGATCAGTAGTGTTCACCCATATCTGATTCTCTCCTCTTTGGGCACAGGAAAGACTGTACTTCCCAAGCCCTTGGTGGAAAGTTGGGCCACATGACTAGTTTTAGTCAGTGAAATTGAGAGGAAGTAATTTCCAAGCTGAAGAATTTATCTGTGGGTGTGCTACTTCCAATCTACTTCTGCTGCTTGTGGGAACATTGAAAGCCACATGCTGAGATGGTGGTAGTATAAAATAGAAGAAGCCTTGGTCCTTAGTCACTGCACAGGGAATATCTTCCCTGAGAGATTCCATCCCACATAGGACTTCATAGGAATGAGCTATAAATCCCTTGTTACCTAGGTCAGTAGGTGTATTTGTTACAGCAGCAAGTCTAGCCTAGCCTGACCAATACAATTGAGAAATATCATATTGTACTTTACAGAATCAAAGACACCATCAATTTTGAAATGAATCATCATATATCATTAATAAAACTACTGTCCATGGAATTATGATATGCCATCTATTTTAAGATACATCTCAATTTCGGAGTTGTTCAAATGTGCAAAACTGTGTATTTTAGACTGGATGAAATATGGTATATGTCTAATTATAAGGAAACCTAGAAAATTTTAAGACTTGTCTCATTTTCTAATAAGAATATCAAACTTGAATGTTGAACTATTAGGAGTATAAGTCAAACAGATACATTTCTATTTAAAATACGTTGTTAATTTAGTAACAAATTTAAATTTACGTTCTCATATTATATAAAATATTTAGAGCTACTGCTTTTTTCCCACTCTGAAATTTCATGAAATACAATTATTTAAACTCCTCACATGCATACAGACTAAGTGTCCTTGTCATGACCATGAGTTGCGCAACTCTGTACTTCCAGCTCATATTTTTCTGATAAAGCTCTCCTTGAAATCTGCATAGGAAACTGTCAGTACAAGTTCTATCTTTTTCTTAGCCTGTCTGCGCTATTATAACAAAATACCACGGACTGGGTAATATAAAGAACCGAAATTTATTTCTCACAGTCCTGGAGGCTGGGAAGTCCAAGATCAAGGCAACGGCAGGTTTGGTTGTATGGTAAGGGCTGCTCTCTACTGCCAACATGGCATGTCATTGCTCGATCCTCTGGAGTGAAGGAACACTGTGTCCTCACATGGTGGAAGGTGGAAAAACAAGAGGGATGAACTCACTCCATCAAGCCCTTTGATAAGGGCACTTAATCCCATTCATAAGGAGGGAGTCCTCATGAGCTGATTGCCTCTTAATGACCCCACCTCTTAATAATTGCCAACAACTGAGTTTTTGAGAGCAGACATTCAAGCCATAACAATTTTAAAGTACAAGTACAGTCATGTACTGCATAATGACATATCAGTCAACAATGAACCACATATACAGTGGTGGTCCCATAAGATAATAATTAAACTAAAACATTCCTATCACCTAGTGATGCAGTGTAAATACACATGCTGCACTGTCAGTCATATAAAAGTATAGTATCTACAAGTATGTACAATATAATCATAATAAATACTTATGATACTACTTTATTTACTATACACTAATATCATTATTTTATAGTATACTCCTTCTACTTATTTAAAAATGTTAACTGTAAAACCTTCGGGAGATACTCCAGAGGAAGGCATTGTTATCACAGGAGGTGACAGCTCCCTGCCTGTTATTGCCCATGGAGATCTCCCAGTGGGACGAGATATGGAGGTGAAAGGCAGAAGGCCTAGGTTAGTATGTGTGTTTGTGACTTCATTTTTAACAAAAACTTCAAAAGTTAAAAAAATTAATGTTAAAAGTAGAAAATAGCTTATAGAATGATATAAAAAAGAAAATATTCTTGTACAGCTGTACAATGTGTTTGTGTTTTAAGCTGAGTGTTATTAGAAAAGAATCAAGAAGTTTTTAAAAATTAAATTTTATAAAGTAAAAAAGTTACAGTAAGCCAAGGTTAATTTATTGTTGAAGAAAAATATTTTAAAAAGAAATTTAGTATAGCCTAAGTGTTATATATACAGTGTTTATATATAAAGTCTATAGTAGTAAACAGTAGTGAATGTCCTAGACCTTCACATTCACTCACCACTCACTCACTGACTCACCCATGGCAACTTCCAGTCCTGCAAGCTCCATTCATGATAAGTGCCCTATACAGGTGTACCATCTTTTATACTGTGTTTTTACTATTTTCTATGTTTAGATATACAAATACTTACCACTGTGTTACAATTGCCTGCAATATTCAGGACAGTAATATGCTGTACAGGTTTGTAGTGCAGGAGCAACCGGCTATACCACAGAGCCTAGATGTGCATTACGCTATGTTATCTAGGTATGTGCAAGTATACTCTCTGATGTTTGCTTAAGGTTGAAATTGCCTAATGACACTTTCTCAGAATATATTCCTGTCATTAAGCAGTACATGACTGTATTCATTTGAGTGATATTTGAATAGGTTTTTTTGTATGTTGTTGTTCATCCTATGTCTGTAATTTTTACAATATAACTACTTACTATTCTTTTTATAGTGCTTTTCAAAGACTTGTTAACAAAGACATCCCAGTTTTTCAACCCACGCTAGGGCAGGAATCAGGTTCACAACCTCAGTACTGTAAAGCAGCATAGGATATGTTCTACGAAAGGAGAAAAATGATCAGGGAGATTAGTCAAGGAGTCCTGGTAGGAGACATCTTCTGATGTCGCATCAAGGAGGACGTCTTTGAGCTGGGTCTTAGAAGATAAGTTTGCTTCTAACAAGTAGACAGGAGGTGATAAGCAGCATCTAAGCATTCTATATCTGACTTGGTAGTAATAGCTCCTGTCACTGATTGAGCCAAACACAGTAACAGACATGTATGTCACTGTATGTTAACAAATGTGTTATATCTAACACGTTATCTCAATACTCACAGTGAAGTTTTCAGATTGGTATTACTAACTGCATTTTACTGATTAAAAAATAAATGTAAAAACTGCAGATCACAGAAATTATGTTCCTTAAAATCACAGTGCTATCACATGGGAAAGTCAGGACTCAAATGCAGATCTGAAAGATTCCCTTTCATATGGCAGCTTAGCTTTCTTTGGGCATCATAACAATGTTCTCCAAGTGGTAAGCACATAAGCCCTGAGCACAACTGTGAAACCTGCATGCATGGAAAATAAATTTATCAACTAAAGGAAAACCATACTGTGTATGTGCAGAGCACTGGCTGAAACACACATTATAAAAGGTTTTACTCTATTACATTTGTTGCTATACCCTATTTATATTACATTTGCTTAGGATGCCATGTCAAAGTGGCTTGTTGGGCAGGTGTTAGTCAGCATCCAGCTTAACTTTTCAAATTGGATATCATCTTTGAAATTTTAGTTAGAGACTTGTCATATAGAAGGAACACTCTAAATTATTAAATATGCCTCAGGGTGGAGAATCAGCACATCTTCATTCAGTATTAGATTCATTCTAATTACCCTGTAGAACTCAGAAATTAGTGAGAACTGCAGGCATCTTTATTCCTGAGAGCAAGTATTAGAGTCAGGTGGAAACACTAATATGAAATGCAAATATAACTCAGTGGAATAAGTGACAATTATGAAATAAAACCACCATCAATTTATGTTTATAAATCAAGTCTCGAAGACATCTAAAGTTCTGGAAGTGATGGAAGATATAGGAACGTGGAAGTAACCCCTGGCATTTGTTTGGTCTTCTTTTCTGAGAGCTAAAGAGCCAGGCAGCTCCACCAGCTGGAGACATCTTGGGCTGGGCATTGGAGTCTGAGCTACTACCTTTCGTTGTATTAAGCTCCAGTGGCTTTAGTGGACACTAGGTCCTTTTAGATCTGCTGGCAGGGCTCTCTGCTACTCAGATGTGTGCACCTCCACCCCCAACTATATAGACGGAAGAGAGAGGAGCTAAAAGATCCCTGTCCCTTATCTCCAAATAGCCAACTTTCCTCCCGAGACAGGACCCCAAAGCTTTGTTAACACTCATTGTGGAAGACAATGTTGTTCAGGTGATGTTAGAAGAAAATCTCAAACCCCATGATCACCCTCTGGATTAAGGACTCTGTGTCCCAGGTGATACCCAGAGATCTTCCCAATTGCTTTCTATCTCCATGACTTTACTCGCATCTTTCTTGGCCATTCATTAGCTAACACATAGACAGTTAAGCATTACATTGTTTCTTCTGAATATTTTAACAATTTTTTAAATTTATCAATTTTATTTAGGTATAATTTATATATAATAAAATGCACTAATTTAAAGTATAGAGTCCAGTGAGTTTTGACAAATATACCCATCTGGGTAGCCAGCACCACAATCAAGACAGCAAACTTACAAACTTTTCTATCACAAAAAAAGGTTTCCTTATGCCCTTTTGGAGTCAACTCCCACCACCACCACCCCCAGGCAGCAACTGGCCTAATTTCCATCACTATAGATAAGTACTTCTGGTTCCGGAACTTCACAGAAATGGAATCATTCAGTATGAACTCTTTTATGTAAGACTTCTTTCACTTCTCATAATTTTAAAAGTATTTATCTATATTGTTTTATATATTGGTGTGTGTTCCTTTTCAGTGTCAAGTAGTATATATTCCATCGACAAACTACACATTTGCTTATCCATTCACCTGTTGATGGACACTTGACTTGCTTTTAATTTTGAGTACTTATGAATAAAACTGCTAGAAACATTTGTGTACAGGTCTTGTAGACACATTTTCAGATAACTATCTAAAAGTGAAATTACTGAGTGAGTAGAGGTTTTCTTTTTAAAATTAAAACAATAAAAACATATCATGTTTAATTAACAAAGTTCAAATCACTTTATTTCCACTTGAACTTTTAAAAAGAAGAGGTGCCATCATAAGTCATAGAACAGCCCAGAACTGCAAAGAGCATGTGGGGTTCCTACAGGCAAGCAAAGCACAACCTCCTAGAGGTCAGACCTATCTCTGAGCACTGGGCTCAGTGCTTGCTTAAAGAGTGGCTGAACAGGAAATGAAGAGGTCACAGCTGGTCAGGATGTGGGTAAGCAGCCAAGGCCTACTTCACTGCATTCTCTACATCTGACTGGTGGGGTAGGGAGTCATGCTCCTGGTAGACCCACGATCAAGAGTCTCAGCCTATTCCAGCTTTGGAAAAAACACTGCTCTGAAAGTCAGCTGTGAGTTGCCAAAACAAAACAAAACAAAACAAAACAAAACAAAATAAAATAAAATAAAATAAAATGGCTAGAGTACAAGGAAGTTCCTGGCAAAAATTAATGGGCAAGAAATCATTAGCATTACATATAAGAAGTTAAATGGGGATAATTTCTTTAACATTCCAGTTGTACTTTCTCAATTGATTATAATGGTTACCCATGACTTTTGCTAGATTAAATCATATGCATAGTCAACTAATGCATATCAATGTAAATAATAAGTCTTATCCTGTCTTTTTTTTTCCCTGCAACTAACTCCTCATATGCCAGAGGGAATTTTCCAAGTCAACATCAAAGACTAATTAAACACTTGGTGTAGGAGCTTTGAAAGAATGACTGTGTAATTTTATTTTACATATACATGCCAAATAAAAAATAAACTAATAAAAACTTCCTTTGGGTGCTGAAAGTTTCCAGTGTAATCTTCTAAAAGGCAAAAAGCATTGAAAAAATAATTAACCACTTCAGAGTTCATCAACAAATTAAGTCTCATGTTTCAAAACTTCAATTAATCTCTGTGATCACTAATTTTCTGGTAGTTGCCCACCTTTCTAATGATTTGTCAAACCCAAAGCTTGCATTTTCTTTTTTTTCTTCTTTTTTTACTTTTGTTTTAGGTTCATTATAGCACTATGCACAATAGCAAAGACATAGAATCAACCTAAATGCTTACCAAGGTTGTATTTTCATAGTTCTAAGTTTATTTTTTGAATTTGATATTAAGAAAGAATAGCATTTAGAAAGTATGAATTTACAGACAGGAAAAAATAACGGAAATGTTTAAAGTATTTTACAAGGCATCTGATCCACCTAAAACTATTATGCATTTTTTCTAATCTGATAGTTTATCATAGAGTCCTAAGTAGTCTTTACATTACAATATGAACAAAGTGGTCAAAGAAGTAGATTTGACGATTTCCACTTTGGCTGGTAAATCAACACACTGTCTACCATACTGAAATCTCCATGACAAAGGACAAAATGAGAGGTAAGAAGGACATAGCTTGAGTTTCCCATAGTAGCTGGAACCTGTGGTCAAGACTAGCTTGGGAGTAATTTGGCTACTACAGTTCACAAAAATTAGCAAAGAGACACATGACAAAGACTCTGCCTTTCGAAAGTCCAATTTCTTTGATATGTTTTTCTGTTTCTTACAAGTCGATTGCTTCTACCCACCACCACCAGAAACACATCCTTTGGGGGAAATGGAAAGGGTGGTGTACTAGATAGAAAGCAGGAACTCTGAGGTCCTTAAACAAGTAATTTAATGTCTTTGGATTCTCATCTATGAAATGAAGTATTAAGTACTTTTCCTATTTGAAATCAGGAGGAAGCTCAGACTTTTTGGTCCTAGACTACCCATTCAATATCCTGCCCTGGGGCTTCCTATGCATAAATAGTGATGGCTCTGTCCTCCAGCAGAGCACAAGCCACAGGTATTGGGAGTTACATACTGCCTAACTTTCTCAGCTTTCTGTCACTGGAAAAGGGTCCAATTCAGACCCCAAGAGAGGGTTCTTGGACCTCGCACAAGAAAGAATTCAGGGCAAGTTCATAGAGAAAAGTGGAGGCAAGTTTATTAAGAAAGTAAAGAGACAAAAGAATGATTACTCCATGGGCAGAGTAGTGGCATGAGCTGCTCGACTGAATAGACTTATAGTTGTTTCTTGATTATATGCTAAACAACAGGTGGATTATTCACGAGTTTTCCAGGAAAGGGGTGGGAAACTCCCGGAACTGAGGATTCCTCCTACTTTTAGACCACATAAAGT
Organism: Mandrillus leucophaeus; assembly: GCF_000951045.1. Taxonomy (NCBI): domain Eukaryota; kingdom Metazoa; phylum Chordata; class Mammalia; order Primates; family Cercopithecidae; genus Mandrillus; species Mandrillus leucophaeus. The sequence goes on along the minus strand of NW_012101876.1, from coordinate 5,167,630 downwards.
AACTTCCCATGTGTCATGGCATTTGTAAATTGTCACAGTGCTGGTGGGAGTGTCTTTTAGCATGCTAATGCATTATAATTTACATATAATGAGCAATGAGGATGATCAGAGGTCACTTTCATTGCCATCTTGGGTTTGGTGGGCTTTGGCTGGCTTCTTTACTACAACCTGTTTTATCACCAAGGTCTTTATGACCTGTATTTTGTGCTGACCTCCTGTCTCACCCTGTGACAAAGAATGCCTTAACCTCCAGGGAATGCAGCCCAGTAGGTCTCAGCCTTATTTTACTCAGCCCTTACTCAAGATGGAGTTGCTCTGGTTCTAATGTCTCTGACATTTCTATTTTTAGAAATAGAAGTCCATGGGATATTTCTATACTTCTGAATTTTACTTTTGGAAACTAACACATAATATATTAAATATCATAAAAAGCCTAAGATAGAAATTCATCTGAAATACATATTTGTTTGTCAAGAATGTCTGTTACAAGATGGCTCCCATAGCACCATTTTAAAAGTTGGCTAACGCCAATCTAAAGAGCTTCAAGGGGCTTGTCTCCATACAGCTGAAGGAGGCAGCACAGGCTCTAACAGCTCTATCAAGAAGACTTCAAGTGCAAATCTGGGATAAGAAGACAAGATAACCCAAGGTTCACTACCTTAATTCTCAACTTGAGAAGAGAGCTACACTGCTGCCAAAGAGAGCTCTTATATCATTGTGCAGCCATAAGGATGCACTTGAAGACCTCCAATAACACAGAGTGCAATTGGCTAAGGATCCCAGCTGCTGTGCTCTGAAATCCATCTCTGCATTCTCTCAGAGGCTATGATGCCTCCTGATGGGCGACTACTGGAGCACAGTAGGAATACAAAGGCAGGCCTGTAGGATGGCTCACTTTGCTAGAGGACTTCCTGACGCCTTTGCTACCTCTGACTGCAGAGCAATCTAGTTCACCTCCACCAAACCTCTCTTTTCACTTGGAATAAGACTTTAATCAGTGGTCTAATGGTTCCCCTGGTTTTTTCTAGCTCTTCTTTACTTTCTTTTATGTAAGCATTTTCTCTAAAAGTAACATTGCAATTGTAGTCCTGACTTAGCATCTGCTTCTCAGAGGTCCAGACTAACATTCATTCATGTATTCATCCACTCATTAATTCAGTCAAGAATTATTAATTCAGTCAAGAATTATAGAGTGCTTAGAATGTTCCTGGAACTTTGCTCTAGGCACTGGGGAGACTGGTGAACTATACTGAGAAGACACTTACATTGATAACCCTTCTTTGCTCAAAGTGTCATAACTGCTTCCCCTTCTTCAGCACTTACTGTGTGCTGGGCACTGAACTAAGACCACTCCACATGCCACATCTCATTTGCTTTTCACAACAACCCTGAAAGAAGGCATTATTATTCTTATTTCATAGATAAGAAAGCAGAGACCTAGAGAGATTATGTTGTCAGGGCCTTTTCTGATAGAGCCAACTTTTTAACTCCAAAACCCATGCATTTAACCGTTAGCTTATGATGTACCTACTCCATTTGGATGTATCTGCTCCATGTGGACCACTGATTAAAGTCTTATCTCAAGTGAAAATAGAGGTTTGCTGGAAGTGTACTCGTTTGCTGTGTAGTCTGAGGCAGCAAAGGCATCAGGAAGTCCTCTAGCAAAGTCAGCCATCCTACAGGCCTGCCTTTGTATTCCTGCTTTGAGCACTTTTATTTTCTGGTAATGCACAACTGCATAGTTGATTTTCCAAAGCCTGGCTTCATTTCTTCAATTTAAATTTACGACAGTTGGGAGAACCATTTACAGAACAGGGAAAACACAGTGCTCCAGAGCATTCAGAGTTTGCACGATTCCAAAGTCAGGTTAACGACAACATTGTTTAACCCACCCAGAAGAGGTCTCTTATCAGGTGTGAGTTTCCAACTCATCCTCACTATTGCAAAGAAGATAGAGAGGACAGAAAAATCCTTAGCTTCTCTACTTTTCATTCTGGTCATAGCCCAGCCCTGGCAAACTGATAGCAGGTAGCTGCATATACCCAGAGCTTCTCTCAGAGGCCAGACAGGCCTACTGCAAAGTCAGCCACAGCAACCTGGGCAGCAGCTGTGAGCATCCTTGTGAAAACCAATGCAAACACGTACCATGATATCCAAGGTCAGATGTGGCATCCTCTACAATTGATTCAAGTTTGCAGAGGTCCATGGAAGGAATCGGCTGAGGTTCAGACAGGTTCTCTAAAGTCGGTTCATCAAATTCCTTGTGGAAGGTAATTAACAATTCATGAGATGCTGATAGAAGGAAACAGCACTACCACAAATGAAAAAAATATTCTTACTTAGAAGACTACTTGGAAACAAGCCTACCTAATCCTCTCCCTTAAACATTTTCAAACTTCAGGAGGTAAGCTGGGATAAGAGAAACAGCCCTGAATCAATGAGACAGGTGACCTTGCACAAAGCATTTAACCTTCATGGGCTCAGTTTCAGGATCATGACTAGGTAAGCCAAGTGGGATGCCCAAGGTACCAACTGAAGGTACTCACTCCATTGACAGCTGAGGGGGGCCTCCTTCAATTTGGCATCTAGGATATTCCACTTACCACACCCTACTCCAGCCCTGCTCAGTTTCTGCATCTCAAAATTAAAGGTGTTAGCTTGAATGACTTACAAGTTCCCCTCTAGCTTTAAATCTCTGTGATTCTATGAATTCCAATTTCCTAAAAGAAAAAGATCTAAGAGACCACATGATGAAAGAATTCACACTTCAAAAAAAATAAAAGGTTTAGCCAAAATCAGTAGGTATTTCAATAAATCATTTTGCCTTTTTCCCTTAGTTATGTGTGTGTGTGTGTGTGTGTGTGTATGTGTGTGTATTTGTGTTTGAACCTGGAGCTGGTGCTGAGTTGATCTATTTTTCTTGATAAATGGTTTTCATGGGAAACTACTCCAAGAGTATCTTTTTAATAAAACAAAATTTAAAAGAAAGTTCAATCTAATCTCAATAAGTGAAATGAAGCCATGCCATACTGCAGTGCAATATTCGTGAGAATATCATCATAAAGTGTTTTTAAGAAGTCAGTTTTCTGTACTGTATAGTAATTGTTTCGGAAGTGAAATTGGTTCCAAATTTCAAAGGATCGCTGAGAGTACACAGAGAACTTTATGGATAAAGAACAGAGAGTACATGAAATACATCTTTATGTGCACTTCAAAAATTATTTGAAAATAAGAATGTATTTGGACTCTCAATTAACTTTGATTTGCTGTTTCTCTTTGAAGAGAAAGGTAGAATTATTATAAATGCTTCTTTTAGAAGGAGAAGGACATGGTCTGATCTTTGGTCCCCATTACCACTCTATGTATGGAGACCTGATCTGCTATGTACTTTTCATAGAGACCTAACTTTAGCCCCAGCACAATTGTAAATGCCACAGGATCAAAGACAGACCTGGCCTGTCTTACATATTATGGTATCTAACTGCTTTAAGCTGTCATTCTTTAGAGAAACGGTGCCTAACATGATTCCACATTCGATGGTGCTTCAAGATTTCAAAGCCCAAATTCAGTCAAGCAGAAAATGCCTGCCAAAATAAAAGGCCTTGTCAGCTAGGGTCTGAAAAACAAAGCAAGCCACTCTCCTACATGCCTCAAATAATTTTTATAACATGTTTAAGAGGTGACATAGAGCCCATTCTCTCCCATAACTCTGATTCTCTCCTGTAAGTGCTTTAGAAATATAAAGTAGCTTGCTTCCGCCAGGCAAGAGAGATGGAAGAAGGAATAGAGAACAGAGCCCCAGTGAGATGAGTAAGAAATTAAATCATAAACATGTATATGGGCAAGGGGAAGGAAAGCACTCAAAGATGTGAGCATTTTTCTCTTCCTCTTCTCCTTCTTTATCACATTTTTCTTTAGCCTCTTGCATCTGATTAATCTAATTTCTTTCCTATATTCATTTCATCTTTTTCAGCTCAATGAAGCTTTTTCCTGCTACATTTAAAACCCTTCAGGCTCTTCTGCAAAGTGTTCAGCTTCCCATTTGATTTCCCCTTTGTTCTCTGGATATCATTAAACCTGCCTCACTTTTGTGCTGAATATGTGTGTGAATATGATTAAACTTGCCTCTTCCCTGTCTTGCCACCTCTCTTCATCCTCGTCCTGGGGTGAACGAGAAAGTCTTCCCTCAGGTTGCTCCTCCTTTTCTTCCATTCCTATTAAATATGTTTTTTCCTAAAGAGATTATGACAAGGTCTGTTCAGCAGTGGTTTTCCAAGTCTTCCCTCATCTGAGGTGAAGCGCTGCTTTCAGGAGGCCCATTTTCTATTCATTATTAATCCGAGTGTACATAGGAAATAGACCAGCAGCATAGGAATTAGCAGAGGGCTTATAAGAAATGCAACATCTCAGGCTGCATCTGGTCTAATCGAATCAGAATCTGCATCTTAACAAGATTCATAGGAAATCAAGGTGCATTTCAAGTTTGAGAATACTATAAGCCATAAGAATTTGGAGGAGGGTTCATTGATTGTAGACCCAAGTGGGCTGAGAAGGTTTTCCTGAAAACATTTGAAAGAGAGGTGGGATGCTGACAACGTGCCAGAGGGAAATGGCAGATGTGACTGCACAAAAGAGAGCAGGATGCCTGGGGATGCTGAGCCATCCAGTCTGTTTGCCTGAACCAGCTGGCAAGAGGACACAGTGTTCAAGCAGAACAGACTCAACAGCCATCTATCTGCCTGGAGCATTTCTGCCGTCAATATATAAACATAGGAAACGTGCTTCTGGAAAGCTCAGGGCCAAAGACAGTGGTGGCACTAATCTCAGAAGATCAAAGAATGAACCACAGTCTTTGTCCACAACAGCATCAGCATCAGTCGCTTCCCCTCCTGCTCCCTTTGCTCCTTGCTGGTGGGAAGGGGATGAAAATGGGAAGTCACTGGGGAATTGATGAGTGGGGAATTCATAGGATGTGAAATCCTCTCTTTCTTCATCTGAGTTGGGCCAAGATCAGAACTTTGTGTCTAGCTCCTACGTTCTGTGGAATAATATATGGATAAGAACATTTCTTGGGATTCTGCCTGCCATATGGTCTCAGGCTTATCTTCAGTCACTTCAGGACCCCCAAAGGACCTTGATTTATAAGAGGAAGACAAGACCTAATACAGTGTAGTCATAACACCAATAATAATTCCATCCAATATAAAAGAACACAAACATGGTGATCTTGAAGGGTCAAAGAAGAAAAGCAAAAAAGCAAATTATCAGACACTAATATTCAAGCTCATACTTGAAACTACATTTCTTTTTTGCCATATGGTAACTTCAAGAATGAAGTCATTTAGATTTTATAAAACAAAATAATACCATGCCTGTACTTCTCCATTTTCAATCTTAGGGGGAAAATCCCTTAGAATCAGGGATCCCTGACTTATAAGAGGAAGACAAGACCCTAAAGAGATTATGACAAGGTCTGTTCAGCAGTGGTTTTCCAAGTCTTCCCTCATCTGAGGTGAAGTGCTGCTTTCAGGAGGCCCATTTTCTATTCATTATTAATCAGAGTGTACACAGGAATCAGGCCAGCAGCATAGGAATTAGCAGAGGGCTTATAAGAAATACAACATTTCTGAGCATTTTAGAAAACTATGTCCCCATTTCTATAGCTGAATAAACCAGTACTTTATACATGAACACACTCAGAATTCTTACAATTCTGTCAGCCTCCTTGTCAGGATCTGTGGGAATGTGCAGTTCTCAGGACTGTAGGGGGACAAAGCAGACTGAACCAGAGAAGAAGACCCACCTTCACAGGCTATCATTTGCAGGGCCTAGAAGTGTGTGGGAAGTTGAAGAAAGGCACCCAGTTTTCAGAGGGGGGCTTGAGTCCTTCCATAGTGGTGGCATCAAGACCCTTCTCCAAGTAAGGATCCAGCCCTATTGTTGACCCCATGGCCTTTCAGCCAGCAGGTTCTTCACTCACCAAGTTCCCTGAGCAAGAAAGAACCCATCTCCCAAGTCTCTGTAGCCTGCAACAGATCCCACATGGGGACTTCACTTAAATGGAGTGGCGGATGGGTGGGAAAAGGGGGATGGAATTGAGCACATATCAAACCAGCATCCCCACATTGTCTGCTAACTGGTCCATCAAACAGAGGAAGACTCCTGAGGTTAGAGGAAGCTAGGCCTCTTATTGGTCCCAACTTGGGATTTTTAGAACTCCAGAGCACATAGAACCCCTAAATAATTGAGAAAGATGCATTACTGGCAGATCTCCCGTTAAGAGGGGCCTATCTGGCTGAGAGTGAGGTCTCATGCATGCCCCAGGGTTTGGAGCCCTCTGATAACTAAGCTACAACAGAATTAGCATCCCTGGGGCTTGGGGGATTGTACTCGCAGCCTCAGGGGGCTTGGTGCTTCCTGCTAAAGGACAGAATCTCTCACATGCAGGAATCTCCATTAATGAAAATCAGAATTTGAGACAGTAGAAGTTCTCTATAAAAATGGCTTCATCCCAAGTTGCTTTTACCTGAAGAGCTATGAGGTTGGTGTTGACATCTATTGCCCAAATTTGACATTGTAAAGACCACCTTATTAATCAGAGCCTACCCAAGGCCTGTGGAGACACTGTCAACCATTAGAGAAAATGGTGTTTGCTATTTACAGATTTGGAATGCCGAGGATATGAATTTGGGGTCACTTCATGTGAATCTGCAACTCTATTCATTATTGAACATCTATGGCAGTTAAAATTTCAATGAAGTTACCAACACAATGTACAACAAAATGGGTAGGAAACAAAATAAAAAGGAAAAGAATAAAAACCAAAGAGAACAATGTACTAAAGAGGTAAAGCAACAATAGCATGGGTGGAATTAAAAATTAGATACACACACATTTGTTCTGTCAGCTAATCATTTTAACCCATCAGTTATGCATTCAGTGCCAATTCAGTTGTCTTGTGCAGAGTAGGCACTTGATTTTTGTTAAATGGATCAATTGACCCACCTCTTGCTACAGCCACTTCGAATCGTTGTCACCAACTGTTGACCTACATTCTAGAATCCTTCCTGGAACTCGGCAAAGTTAATCTGGATGTTCTTGTTTTCTCCCTTGTCCCTTTTCCTACCCAATCATCGCCATGAATCTGAAGCAAGAAAAATTTTCATGTAAACTTTAAAATAAGAGGATACTTACATGGAGTACATCAACACTCAGCTGCTGAAAGTTCCGAGATCTCAATTCTTGCATTCGTTTGCTATTTTCTTCATATTTTTCTTCCACAATCTTTCTGTAAGTTTAAAGTGAATGTAGAAAAATAACTGTGAATTGCTAAAACCATGTCTATATTATACAGATGAATGTGATCCTTATTTCAACAGATCGACTGGAGGATTAGAAAATCAGGCCATCAGTTCCCTTCCTCATCAAGGTGAATGTGGTGCAGCACCCAGCTGATTCTCTTTTAAAGCACACACAGGATGTTCTGGTTCCTTACTCACCCTTACAAATCCCAAAATGCAGCAGCAGGAGAAGGCAGTGCTCCTCTCTGTGTGTTCTCCAAGTGCAATGACAGAGCTATGTGCTCCCAATGCCTAGCACAGTGCCTAACACATACTAATAACACAAAAACTGCTTTCAGGATGAACAAACCCATAAAAAGTAAAACTAGAGCCACATATCAAAGAATGTATGAGGAAATATATGGGAGTTATTGTGCAGGGGAATTTTTCTAGACACATTTACTTTGTTTTATTACAGGAGAGTGAGTTTAAGAGACCTGCTACTAAACTGGGTGAAAGATCTGAGTTCTTTGATTACTTGTGGGCTAATTGATACTCGGGTTTTCCTCACTGAACACCCTTCTGGTCAAACTCTCTTGTCTCTAAAATGGGTACGTTATCATTCTTCTGACAATAGAGTCATTTTCTAGCTAAAACACAAGACCCCCTTGATTCTACAATCAACAATTAGAAACAATTCCAATACAATTTATTCACAAAATCAAGGCCAAACTTTATTTAAAACCATTACCTTCAAATAAGAAAAGTATATTAGTGTAACATGTGAAAGATATGTGACTTCTTTGTATTAAAAAACAGTTTTAATGTAAATATTTTGTAATCTGCATATGTTATTAAATTTACCTTTTTAATCTGTTCCTATCAGAGATTTAATTTTCCATTTATCCTCAGCCAATGACATGAATCATGACACCTTGGAAATATCACCATTTCTGAGGTATTACAAACAGATTTGGGGCTGTGAGCTGATGCAATGGCTCAAGCAATTTATGTGAATATATTTTCCCAGTAAAACTCACATTCAATGTCACAGTGGTTTGCAGAAGCCAACTTGTATTGGCTCCCAAGAGCAGACTGTGTAAATATCTTCCCAACTGAAAATTAAATGATACCATATTGGTAGCTTGATATTGGCCACAGTGGAAGTATTTATATCACAGAAATCAGCAGCCCCCTTCAAATCCAGAGCTGGTTATTAAATATTCACCAGCACACCACTGCTCATGATGTACTTTCATGGAAATCTTTTTCTACCCATTTATTAAAGAAAGCACATGTCAAGAGAAAATAGACTCATAGATTCTTATTTGGCTTATCATGATATTCATTCTAAGTACAAGGACACCTCTAAATCAGTTTTCAGATAAATTAACAAGGTGACAAAATGAATAGATTTGTGTTCAGGTTCTTTCTGTCTCTCTAGTTCTTGACTGGGGCTCCCAAACTACCAAAACATTGGCAGAGGAAGAAAAAATAAGAAAAATTAGGAAATTTGATAACCTACCAACAGATAAATCAGTTTTTCAGAAATTGAGGCTCTTAGGCTCTTTGAAATTTCATTTTATACATGTATTTTTTCAGTTTTACTAAAACTTAATTGACAAAAAAGTTTAGATTTATATATACTATGTGATGTTTTCATACATGTATACATTGTAGGATGATTAAATCAAGCTCTACTCTGTTAGCAATTTTCAAAAATACAAAACAGTGTTATTAGTTACAGTCACAATGTTGTACAATAGATCTCCAAAACTTATTTCTCCTGTCTGACTGAAACTTTTTACCCTTTGACCAACATTTCCCCATTCATGCCCCCTTTCCCCTAGTAACCACCATTCTACTCCCCTCTTTTGTGAATTCAACTTTTTAAGATTCCACATATAAGTGATATTACGCAGTGTTTGTCTTTCTATACCTGGCTTATTTCTCCTAACATAATGTCCTCCAGGTTCATCCATGTTGTTGCAAATGATGGGATTCCCTTCTTTTTTAAGGCTAAATAGTACTCCATTGTATGTATTTATACCACATTTTATTTATCCCCTTATCTGTTGATGGATACATACATTGATTCCATATCTTGGCTACTGTGAATAATTCTGCAATGAACATTGGAGTGTAAGTATCTTTTTGATATACTGATTTCATTGGATATAAATCCAAATGTAGGACTGCCGGATCATATGGTAGTTCTATTTTTAATTTTTAGAGGAATCTTCATCCTATTTTTCCATAATGGCTGTACTGATTTACATTCTCACCACTACTGCACAAGGGATCCCTTTTCTCTACATCCTGGCTAACACCTGAAATTTCACTTTTTCATGTAAATACTCTAATTACTAGTGATATCTCCCACCAGCAACACCGCCCTGAGCATAGACTTTTCTAAGGCTTCACTTGACAGAACAGAGCTCTGTTTCCCATCTACTTCTTTCAAAAGCTAACAATTTCCTGCCAATAAAGTCTCCTTCCTATAAATAAGTGAGGTCTCCTGGTAGAAGGTACGCAGCAAGCACCTAGGGAATCTGGGTAAAACAGTGATGTCTCCTGCTGGGGTATGTGCAGAAGCTGTCAACAGCAATGAGGTTTCATTTGGAAATTGACTCTATTTTCATCACTAATAACCTCCCAAATAGTTAATCTTTCCCTTCACACAAGACTGAAAGCCTGATATTAATAGCACCTGGCATTCAATCTATGGCTCAATAGTCATCTTGAAGTGAACGAGTGAATGAATAAACACATAAATACATAATCGTATGCATTGGGGTTTCCTGTTTTGGTTTCTGCTTTTCTCTGTAAATTCCCTGAGAGCCCTGAGAAGTAGTACCGAGCATGAGTGCCTAAAGGAAATGCAACTTACTTCAGCTTCCTGGCTTTCTCATCAGCTGCCTGGAGCTTTCTCAGCCTCATCCTTTCTCTTGGAGTCATTTTCTGTACTTCTGACAGTGTCCTCAGAGTCTGCAGGTGGATCCTTTTTTGCCTATAAATAACAAAGATTCCCCTCATATAGTCCATCCCAAACATGTTCAGAAAAATTAAACAAATATTTTATAAAAGTATCACTACACTACTGAGAGCAAAAGCATCTTGAGACAGGCCAGGCAAAACCTAATAAGCTTTGGGTATGTAATGAGCCAACCAGGACTGTAGTTAATAAGCAACACTTTCCAAATTAGATTCTTGTTTAAAGGAAATTATTTACTTTCCAAATTCCTGCTCATTTCATCGCCAATGACTAGTTTTCATAAAGTAAAACAAATTAGGATCTCGGCCATTAAAGAGTAAATAGACGGGCACAGTAATTCCACTATGTGTATAAAACACATAATTTTTAGAGTTAGGCAGAGTTTGAATCCCACCTCCACCACTCATTAACTCTGTGGCCTTGGGCAAGGAACTGAACCTCCCTGAATCTCAGTTTTCTCATCTGCAAAGAATGGGCCATAGTAAGTATCACATGAGATAACACATGCACAGTGCCTAGCACATAAAAAGTATTCCAAATGCTAGTATTATAATAGCTAAATCTTATTTTTTAACTTTTATTTAAAGTTCAGGGATGCATGTGCAGGTTTGTTATACAAGTAAACTCGAGTCATAGGGGTTTGTTGTTCAGATTATTTTGTCACCCACATATTAAGCCTAGTACCGATCAGTTATTTTTCCTGATCCTCTCCCTCCTCCCACTCTCCACCTTCTGAAAAATTCCAGTGTCTGTTGTTCCCCTCTGTGTGTCCATGTGTCCTCATCATTTAGCTCCCACTTATAAGTGAGAACATGCATTATTTGGTTTTCTGGTCATGCATTACTTTGCTAAGGATAATGGCCTCCAGCTCTGTCTATGTTGCTGCAAAGGACATGATCTTGTTATTTTTACGACTGTGTAGTATCCCATGGCATAAACGTACCACATTTTCTTTATCTAGTGTACCATTGATGGGCATTTAGGTTGATTCCATGTCTTTGCTATTGTGAACAATGCTGCAATGAACATATGCGTGTATGTGTCTTTATGACAGAATGATTTATATTCCTTCAGGTATATATCCAGTAATGGGATTGCTGGGTCAAATGGTATTCTATTTTTAGGTCTTTAAGGAATTACCACAATGTTTTCCACAATGGTTGAACTAATTTACACTTCCACCAACGGTGTATGAGTGTTCCTTTTTCTCTTCACCCTCACCAGCATCTTTTTTTTGATTTTTTTTTTTTTTTTTTT
>NW_012101876.1:5129225-5156013 GCF_000951045.1 Mandrillus leucophaeus | reverse complement strand
CTACAGGTGCGTGCCACCACACCCAGTGAATTTTTGTATTTTTAGTAGAGACGGGGTTTCACCATGTTGGCCAGGATGGTCTCGATCTCTTGACCTCATGATCCACCATTCTGTCTGGTGTAAAGTTTCTGAGAACTTGCCCTATGAATCTGGGTGGTTCTGTATTGGGTGCACGTATATTTTGGATAGTTAGATCTTCTTGTTGAATTGAACCCTTTACCATTATGTAATGCCCTTGTCTTTTTTGATTATTTTTGGTATAAAGTCTGTTTGGTTTGAAATCAGAATAGCAACCCCTGCTTTTTTCTATTTTCCATTTGCGAGGTAGATTTTTCTCCATCCTTTACTTTAAGCCTATGTGTGCCATTGCATGTGAGATAGGTCTCTTAAAGACAGTATATAGTTGGGCCTTGCTTCTTTATCTGACTCTACACAGTCCCTTTTAATTGTGGCATTTGGTCTGTTTACATTCAAGGTCAGTATTGAGCTGTGTGGATTTAATTCTGTCATCACGATGTTATCTGGTTATTATGCAGACTTGTTTGTATGGTTGCTCTATAGTGTCACTTACAGTCTGTGTACTTCAGTGTATACCGGTAGTGGCTGGTAATGGTCTTTCCTTTCTATATTTAGTGCTTCCTTCGGGAGGTCTTATAAGGCAGGTCTGGTAGTAACAAATTCCCTCAGTATTTGCTTGTCTGAAAAGGATCTTATTTCTCCTTTGCTTATGAAGCTTAGTTTGGCCAGATACGAAATTCTTGGTGGAATTTCTTTTCTTTAAGAATGTTGAATGTTGCTCCCCAGTCTCTTCTGGCTTGTAAGGTTTCAGTGGAGAGATCTGCTGTTAGTTTGATGGGCTTCCCTTTGTATGTGACCTGACCTTTCTCTCCAACTGCCTTTAACATTTTTTCTTTCATTTTGACCTTGGAAAACCTGATGATTATGTGTCCTGGGGATGATCTTCTTGTGAAGTATCTTACTGAGGCTCTTTGCATTTTCTGAATTTGAGTGTTGGCCTCTTTAGCTAGGTTGGGGAAGTTCTCAAGGATGAAATTTCTATGTTTCTATGTAACATATTTCTATGTTTTCCAAGTTGCTTCAATTTTCCCCACCTCTTTCAGGGACATGATTTGATCTCTTTTACACAATCCCATATTTCTTGCAGATTTTGTTAATTCCTTTTTCTCTATTCTTCCCTGTCTTATTTCAGAAAACCAGTCTTCAAGCTCTGAGATTCTTTCTTCAGCTAGGTGCATTCTGATAGTAATACTAGAGATTGTATTTTTTTTTTTTTTTTTTTTGAGATGGAGTCTCACTCCATCATTCAGTCTGGAGTGCAATGGTGCTATCTCAGCTCACTGAAACCTCCGCCTCCCAGGTTCAAGCAATTCTCCTGTCACAGCCTCCTTGGTAACTGGGATTACAGGCACCTGGCTAATTTTTGTAGAGATGGGGTTTCACCATGTTGGCCAGGCTGGTCTCGAACTCCTGACCTCAAATGATCCACCCACTTCAACCTCCCAAACTGCTGGGATTACAGGCATGAGCCACTGTGACTGGCCTGAAATTCTTATAGTGTGATTTTCAGCTCAATTGGGTCAGTTACATTCTTTTCTATACTGGCTATTTCGTCTGTCAGCTCCTGTATCATTTTATTATGTTTCTTAGCTTTCTTGGATTGTGTTTCAATGTGCTCCTGCATCTCAATGATCTTCATTCCTATTAATATTCAGAATTCTATTTCTGTCATTTCAGCCTTCTCAGCCTGGCTTAGAACCCTTGCTACAGAGGTACTGTGGTCACCTGGAGGAAAGAGGGCAGTCTGCTTTTTGAGTTCTCGAAGTTCTTGCACTGGCTCTTTCTCATCTTTGGGGCTGAAGTTCCTTCAATCTTTGAAGTTTTTTTCCTTTTATTCTATTTGATAACTTTGACAGTTTGATTTTGGTATAAGGTGGATTCAGTAGACTGGCTTTGTTTCTGGAAAATTTTAGGCAGCCAGTGCTCAGCTCCGAACTCCTGGGCTGTGTGCTCTAACTCTGGGAGACTTGTATTGGGTCCCAACTTTGCTCTCTGGCTCCTCAAGGTCGTCAACTCATTGCACTGGGGGCCCAATGTGCTTCTGGACAGCTGGTCACTACACTCTGATGGGTAGTGCCAGCCAAAGCATTTTGTAGGATGGTGGCAGTAGGATCCATCCTTGCTTGCATGTGCCAGCAGCGGCAGTGGTGGTGGAGTGGCAGTGTGGAGGTGTGCACACTTGTCAGCTGTGGAAAGGTGCTAGCAGCTGTCAGGGTGCCTGTCTCCCTGGGGGCGTTCACAGCAGCAGCAGAAGCAGAATGGCTCAGGGAGCTGGGTCCCTCCACTGGCAACTGTGCATGTGGTCCTATTGGTGGTGGTGCTAGCACAAGGTGCAGCACTGGTGGGCATAGGTCTGTGTGCAACCTCTGTGCATGTTGACATGCACATAGGTAGGAGTGCATGTCAGGGCAGGGAAGGGTCCGCTGTTCTCTGCACCTAGTTTCACTCTAGCAGCAGTGTTGGTACAGGGGCAGGGTGCTGGCAGGGCCAGGGCGGGCTGTCTCTGTGCTGCCAAGGCTCTGACTGCAATGGCAGGGGAGGTGAGGTGGGATACACTCCCATCAGCAGCAGTAGCAGGGCACACGCATGTTGGCAGGGCAGGAAAGTCAAAATCTGCCCATGTATATACATGCCAGAAAAGCAACATGGGGAGGGGTGTGGCTATGAGCCTGGGGAAGCTGCAGTTAGGGGAAGGAGTAGGTCTCCCCACTGGATCTCTCCTCCAGTCAGGCATGATTCCTCAGCAGTACAGGAGCTATGATGTAGACCCCCAGGGCACCCGCGGCTGCACTGCAAGCAGGCATGGTCAGGCTGGGCCTCAGGAGAGGCCAGAAGATCAAGGGGTGCTCAGGTCAGATCAGCCTCCTCTGATGGGCAAGACTGCCTGCAGAGTTCAGGTGTGACAGTTCCCCTGGGTCTAAAGTCTCCCATGGGAGCAAGTCAAGCCAAGGGGATCGTCTCCCTGGCCATGCTCTGCTGCAGACACTCAAGCACCAAACCCTCTGGGCTCCACATCGGCTGGTGTGCTGCCCCTACTACTTCTCTAAGCAGCTCTCCCTACCAACTCAAGTGTCCCTGGGGATCAAGGGGTCTCCTCCAGCTGGAATTTCAGAGACCTGTGGCAAGAGTAGGTTGCTACCTGCCAGTTCAACTCACCCATTCCCCCAGCGTCACTGGAGACCAGGAATGGGTCCTGGTGCATAGGTGTACAGTGGCCCCATGCAGGATTCCCAGCTTCCTCCCCCTTTAGCCCAGCTTCTGTGCCTTCTCTCCAGCCACTCTCAGTTGTTGCCTCTGAAGATCTGTTAGGAGTGTGCCAGTAGTCCTGGTCCCTCAGTGGCAGCTGTTCCACCTGGCTGCACCTAGTTGGGCATCTTGTCCCCTACCTCATGCTAAATTTTATTGACTATGTCTTCTATTCCAGGCTTAATACAGTAGATATTTTTGTTGTAGCATGGTGTCATGGTTAACTGCACAGATTAATAACACACTCTGGGTTCAAGAATACACAAACTTTTTCCCACTGCCCAGACTGTAATGGACAATGTCTACACTCCCAGGGCCAACACAAGGTTTAGGATAGTGAGATACCTCAGGCGCAAAATCTAAGGGGGCACCAAAAAATTCAGTAACCAAGATAATTTTAATGAAAATTATTTTTAAAAATCAAAGTTAATTTCAAAAAGCTATAAAGACTACAATAGCAAAATTTTAAGGACAGGATCCAACCCTGAACTTACACAATTCCACCTCACTTTCCTCACCCTGATCCTGGCCCTGCTGGACCCTGTCTTTAACTTTTAATATTTTGTTACCAGTGATTTTAAGCCTAAATTTGGAGTTTTACAATATTGCATTAAAATTTGATCTTGATTATGAGTTTTTGGTGTCCCATTGAAATTTTGCCACAGAGTCAAGGGCCTCACTTGCCTTATCCTGGTCCCAGCAGATCCCTGTGAATACCTTTAGACTTTTTTTTTTGTGGAATGTTCACAGCCTCTTCAGTGTTTTTGATCCCAACAATCAGCACATAAACCTCTTTCGATGTATTGTTAATGTTAAGCATGTTTCTTTAACTGAAAAAGAGGCTAAATAATCACATTGGCTAACATTTTAGCAGGTAATAACCCCATGCTTATGAGCACTTTACATGAATTAACTCACTTAAATGCAGAGCAACTCTGTGAAGTAGGTACTTTTTTTATAGTCATAGAGAGGTTAAGTAACTTGTCCAAAGTAATATAGAGTATTACCTGGGAGCTAGAATTTGAATTGAGAGAGTGTTATTAATCTGTGTAATTAACCACTATACCATGCCACAGCAAAAAATATTTACTGTATTAAGCCTGGAATAGAAGACATGGTCAATACAATTTAGCATGAGGGAGGGGGCAAGATGGTCGACGAGAGGCAGCCAGGTGGACAGGGATGACTGGCACACGTCTAAAAATCTTCAGAGGGAAGGCACATTGAAAGAACTTCAACCACATTCTCAATGGCATTTGCTTCTCTTCCTGACTTGGTTAGGGCCCAATACTATAGAAGACCTTTTGCACTCCACTCTTTCCTTGACGAACACTATGAGAAAATTGTAATGACCTCTGAGGACAGTTCTAATACTTCTCTGACACCATCCAGACCACAGACTCCAGAGGACATTCAATTTTCAGGAATATACATCTCTTATTTTGTCAGACCAATGGATCTCCTTGAAACATAGTCATAGATCTCAAAAATAGCAGTGACCATCTGAAGTCAGTATTTCATAATGTAAAATACCCTCCAAACAACTGGATTCTAGAACACTGTTAATTGTAAACAGTGTCAGTTTTATAACTGCAGTACAAAATGATAGCCAAAACTAGTCCAGTATTTAAAAAATATCTACTACTCTCACATCTCTAGTTAATAAAACACAATTGGAAATTTCGATGTTTCTTGAAATAGCAGATAATAAACCATAAAAACAAGGTTATTAGGAACATGCCTAAAAATTTACCCCCTGTGGTATATAGTGTATCTTAACTGGAGATCATGCAAATTTCCTCAGTTTGAAAGTGAAGATGGAAAGCAAACACAGTGGAGTAGAGAAACATTGGACTGGGTGTTGGAGGAGTGTATTTGTGCTAGAGCAGCCTATTGAGAGCTTCTGTTTTCACTCCACTGTCCTGCACACTTCTTGTATACTACAGTCGTTCATGACTGTACAACTATGCAAAAACCCAAAACATAAGAACCTAGTATTCTGGGTTCTTGCAAGTTAGAGAACAAAAATTTTGAACGAGGTAGGAGAGGGAAGTTAGATCAGGAAATAAATTTGTTTCTTTGGGAAATACATTGTTTAGTTCTTATATGAAGGAATGTATATTTCAAGAAAGTGAATTTCGGCTTATTTTCAATTGTCCCAGGACTTCACAATGTTCTCTTGTCAATAGATACTCTGCCAGTTCACATTAAACAAACAACATGTGAAAGCTATTTGTGGTTATTATGGAAGGCTCATTAGCATAAATGTTACTAAATATTTGGGATATTAACTTCTCTATATCCTTGCAAGGCAACTGCAGAGCTACCCTGCAGATTTGTAAGCTGTGCAGTGGTTTAAACTTTTATGATTTCAATTTGCTACCACCTGGGGTAAAGGGCTTTGGAACACCAAGTTCCTGAAGCTCCTTAATTTCTTGGCAAGACTTAAATGAATTCTAGGATACTCCATGCAGTCAGTTTAGTGCTAATAGATTTTTAAAGACAAATGCATTCAACATTTACACTCGATGGGCTTTTTAAAAACAAAGCAATTACTTACATGGCATTAATTAAACGAGCAGCCTCCTTCTGACAATACAAATTCTTGTCTTCCAGAGTCATTTCTGAATGTCTACACATTAGGTGCTGCAAAAAAGTTCAACAATCCTGACATACCTAAAAGGCTGCTCTTTCGGGATGAAAGGGAATAAATTACCAAGTATCTTTTCAGATTTGGGGTACTTTTGACCACGGCAGGGAGCCTGAGAACAAAGCATGCTATTTTTTCCTGGGTTCCGTAAAATTACATGGTAGCTTTTCCAAGAAGATTTTGCAGGGTCAGGCTCCTGCTTGTCTCTCCAGCTTCATCTTGCACTGCTTGCTCTCTCACTCCCTTTTGCCAATCATGGGCAGGCCTACTTTCAGCCACAAGAAGACACAAGCTTTTTCCAACCTCCCAGACTGTAGAGGACAGTATCTACACTCCCAGGGCCAGTGTAAGGTTTAGGCAAGTGAGATACCTCAGGTGCAAAATCTAAGAGGACACCAAAAAACTCAGTAACCAAGATAAATAATTTTAATGAACACTATTGTTAAAAAATCAAAATTAATGTCAAAAAACTATAAAGAATACAATAGCAAAACGTTAAAGACAGGATCCAACCCTGAACTTACACAATTCCACCTCACTTGCCTCACCGTAATCCTGGCCCTGCTGGATCCTGTCTTTAAACTGTTAATATCTTGTTACCTGGGATTTTAAGCATTAATCTGGATTTTTAAAATATTACGAGTTTTTAGTGTCCCCTTAAATTTTACCCCAGAGTCAAAAGGCTCACTTGCCTCCTCTTGGTCCCAGCAGATCCCTGTGAATACTTTTTGACCCTTTTTATTTTTTTTTGAATGCTCACAGCCTCTTCAGTGTGTTTTTGATCCCCACAACCAGCATATGAGGCTCTTTTTCAGAGGACCACCTGCAGGTTCTACTGGATCCCATTTGGCCTTCATAGAAGGAGAGATGGAAATACCAGGAAACCTAAGCCTGCCTCCGTCTCTCCTGTCCTGCCTTCCCCATGACCGCGTGGGCTTCCCTGAGAGCATATGCTTGCATAAGAACCCTCCCATCGGTATCTACCTCCAAGGCACAACATAATCAGGACCTTTGTGCCAGCTATTCCCTGTGATTCGAACACTGTTTCTGAGGCTCTTTACATGGCTGGTTGCTTCCCATTGGCTCGCTGGTAAAGAAATGTCAAGTACTCCTTTGACCACCAAAGACCTTCCTTTCTCCCTTATTTTTATAGTATCCTGTTTGTTTATTATACTTTCTTCCTAGTGCTAGGCATATACTTATGTTATTTACATCCTTACTTTTTCTTGGTTATTGGCTTCTCTCACTAGTCAAGCTTCAAAAGGACAGGAAACATACCTGTTCCTTTCATTTTGGCATCCCCTGGTGTCAGCACAGTGCCCAGCACTCAACTAATAAGTACACATCATTTATCACCTTTGCTTCCTTTGGATTTGGAACATGCCCCACTGATGAAAAGGTATGCACAGTTTTTAAGATGGATGACCATTTTGTGGTTCTTCTTAAAGTTACCCATAAAATTAGAGGAAACTTGCTTCAGGGATTTGTATTGTAAAACCCTGAGAAGTTAAAAAAAAACAACAACAAACAAACAAACAAAAAAACCCAAAAGCCCTCTAAAGAGGGGACCATTTGCTGCTTTCTTAATACCTGAGACACGGCCTCTATATCACATTTCCTAATTTACAAGAAAACAAAATAAACTTAGCTAATCATTAAAAAGTATTATTGAGATATATAATAAAGGATTGGAATTATAAATGCTCAGTGATAATCCTAGATTTTAGTATTCTCTGTTACTATATTCTTGTCCTTGCAGGGATATAGTTACAAAGTGTTTGGGTAAGATCTGTCCACAGGGCTCCAAGGACGAATGTTGAGTTTTGGCATAAAAAAACCCCTCACTTCTCATTTTCAATGGCACTGGGGAATGGGAGTTCACACACACCTTATTTTGGAAAGAGATTGTCCTGACTACTATTTTTCTCAGCTTTTTAAAATTCGTATTTATTTATTTATTTTTGAGACAGAGTCTCACTCTGTCACCAGGTTGGAGTGCAGTAGCACAATCTTGGCTCACTGTAACCTCTCCCTCCTGGGTTCAAGTGATTTTCCTGCCTCAGCCTCCTGAGTAGCTGGGACTACAGACACACACTACCACGCCCAGCTATTTTATTTTATTTTTTTTGTATTTTTAGTAGAGATGGGGTTTCACTATATTGGCCAGGATGGTCTCGAACTCTTGACCTCGTGATCCATCCGCCTCGGCGTCTCAGCTTCTTTTTGACCTTTTTCCTCCTTTCTGGTTGATTCTTACTGCATCATATCCCCTCTGCATATCTTCAAGTCATGGAATGTGTATACAAATGCTAATACCTGTTTCGCAGAATCCCTTTCATTTTAAATACCTGTAGCTGCTCATCAATGTAAGGGATCTTTAAAATTTCGATAGCAGATGGTCTTAATGAAGGATTCTTGTTCAACATGCTGTAACATTTAAAAAGAAAATTATTTTTCAAATGAACTAAAATATAAGTACAATTTTCAACTATTTCTGGGACAACATATTTATTTCTATACCTTTCCATGATGGCATTTAGTTCTTTTGGATATCTCTCAGGGAGAGAAGGTGTGTCACCTTCAACAATTTTTAAAACAATGGATAAGAAATTGGAGCCAGCGAATGCATGATTCATGCAGCACATCTCATATAAAATGCATGCCAGTGACCTGAAGACAAAGTCAAAGAATTTAAACAAGGAACAAATATCCTATTTTAAATTTTTTCATCATACAAAACCTCAGATGTGTTGGGGCATTGGCTGTGAGGCACAAACACGCAATCAGTAGTTGACTTAAAAACTGCAGTTTCATACTGTTTGTTTCCATTTAAATACATGTTTACCAAAAAAAAAAAAAAAAGGGAAAGAATAAAGCACAAAAGTAAGTCTGAATGACAGCTTCTTTATCAAAGAATAAGCAGCCCAAGAGTTAACAACATGCCCACACATAGTAAAGATTCTAAGTATTTGATCAATGTAAGGATTTTTTGAATTAGCCTTTAATAAATAAAATGCAGCTGAAGATTATCTTCCTAAGGCAGTTTGATAATTTTATATATGCAAAATATAATTTTAATTTAGCAGCCTAACCTTCCCTCTAATGTGCATCCAAGCATTTTTGAAAGGAAACTGGCATTATTTATTATTCTCTGAATATAATCCATTTGCAAGTGGGGTGGAAAAGCAGCTACTTGAAGCCCACATTAAAATGCATAATTCTCCTACGGTGAGTATGAAACAGAATATTAAAATTCTAGATAAGTCCAACACTGATTTGGATTAACCATGCAAATCAATAACCTCTAAACCAGCAGGAAAATATTTTAAATAACTCTACATCATAAAAAAAAACTGAAAGAGAAATTCCTGTCTGAGCTTAGTATTAAGAAATAATAGCACTTCTCCTGAATAATGAATTATTTTTATCTTATGGACATTATGAATTATGTAACTGTCCAGGTTTTCCTTTTCATGTTAGTCACTTGAAAGATAAGAAATAAACTTGTGATTGACCTTGTGTAAGTTACATTTTATGTAACTTTTAACAATGTCCTTAATACAACAAAGGATAGACAGAAATAAATACATTAATAATATCATTGAACTATTTTGTGGGTGTTCATGAAAATGTGCATTTGTAAGAGAATTTTGGATACATACACTGAGAATATTTCTGTTTCAGTAAATAATAACACTAAAAATTTCCAACTGAGCTGATTGGTACTTTACATTTTACAAAGCACTGACAATATCTCAACAGTCCCTCATAACTTCCCAGTGAAATAGAGTAGAGCCCATGTAATATTTTTCCCATTTTATAGATAAAAAATTGGCTCAGAAAACTTAAATGACTTGGCCAAGGTCATATAGGTAGTAAATGGTAGAACTGACTCTGGAATTAAGGCATTTATCTTTCAAAATCCTAGACTGTTTCCATTAAAGAATGCTAGAAAGAAGGGGGAGATGTTAGAACAAAGTGCATGAAATCAACTAGAATACCAATATCAATGTAAATATTAAAAATGACGAAAACTATTTGAAAATCAATAAATTTTGCATCTATCTAAAAGACTATTAAATGGCATCTGGTTAGATTTCTATACCCAGAAAAAACATTCCTTCAAATTAAGATGAAATAAAGATGTTTTTAGCCAAGCAAAAACAGAGATTTCATTATCAGCAGGAAAGCATTTCTTAAATCCTAGACATAAATTTTTCTAACAGAAGAAAAATGATCCAGACAAAAACAATGAGTACAAGAAGAAATAAAGAGCACCAAAAAAGTAGTTTTGTGAATATGCATAAATGAATATTAACTCTACAAAATAAAATTAACAATATCTTGTGGTGCTTAAAAATTATGTAGAATAAAAATTCATGGCAAAAATAAGGCAAATGACACAAGAGGGAAAAGATTCCAATTAAAAAACTAAATTATCAGACTGGAAAAATAAAAGGTATATTCTGCTCACAAAACAAACTTTAAATGTAGGAACACAGAGAGGCTGATAGAAAAACCATACAAACACCAAAATGGCAAGAAACACGACTAAGATTAAGATGGTGGATCAATAAAACAAGCAAACCACTAGGAATATAAAACAATTCTAAATCTGTATACACCCAATAATGTGTGTGTGTGCGCATGTGCATCGTGTGTGTGTGTGTGTATGAAGCAAGAACTGACAGAATTTAAAAAAATCAATCAAGATAGAAAAAATCTACATGATGACAAAATTGACATAATTGGCAAGTTGATGTAAATACAACCAACAATAACAGAATTCAATTTTTTTTCAAGGGCACAGGGAACATTTACCAAAATTGACAATTTACACAGGGCCACAAAGCAAGCCTTAACAGTTTTTAAGGACTGAAATCTTCAAAGCCTGATCACAGTAAAATTGTGCTAGACATGAATAACAGAGCGATAGAGAAAAAGAGATAATTGTAAAACCATAAAATTTCCAACTGCTTGAAAACTAAGAAATACACATCCAAATAATCCTTAGGTCAAACAAGAAATTAGAAAACACTTTTAATGGAATGCTAACGAAGATACCAAATATCAACACATTGAATGCAGTTAAGGTGCTTATAGCAAAATTCAAAGTATTAAATGCATATATTACAAAAAAAAAGCTTAAAATCTATCATATAAGTCAACTTGAGAAGCTAAAAAAACAGCAAATCACACCAAAGAAAGTTTAAGGAAATAAATTTTAAAAGAGAAGAAATTAATGAAATAGAAATAAACAATAGAAACAAAGTCAGTGAAGACTAATACATTTAATAGATCTCTAGCAAGGCTGATCAAGAAAATCAGAAAAAAAACACAGATTAACAATAACACAAATAGAAAAAGGTGCAACACTATAGACTCCACAGATATTAGAAAGTATTAAGATGACATTATAAACATGTTTTTTTCCAATAAATTTGACAATATGGATAAAGTTAACAGTCTTCTAAGAACACAACTTACTGACACAAGAAGAAAAAGATAATCTGAATAGTTTTTTATCTATTAAACAGAGATAATTTCTCATTTAAGGTAATAAAACTCAAAGCAGAATTACCATTTGACCCAGCAATCCCATTAGTGGGTATATACCCAGAGGAATATAAATCATTCTACTATAAAAACACATGCATGCATATGTTCATTGCAGCATTGTTCACAATAGCAAAGATATGGAATCAACCTCAATGCCCGTCAATGGTAGACTGGATAAAAAAAATGTGATACATATAAATGACGGAATATTATGCAAACATAAAAAGAATGAGATCATGTCCTTTGCAGCAACATGGATCAACCTGGAGGCAAACTAATAGAGGCACAGAAAACCAAACACTGCATTTTCTCATGTATAAGTGGGAGCTAAACATTGACTACATGTGAATGCAAAGAAGGGAACAACAAACACTGGGGCCTACTTGAGGGTAGAGGGAGAGGAGGAGGTTGAGGAACTCAAAAATAAAAGTAAAGAGGCAGTTGCTGTAACAAACTATAAACAAACAAATAAATAAAGGTTTAAACACAAAAAATATAGTTAACAATAATTTATTATGTATTTCAAAATAGAAGATTTGGAATGTTCCCAACACAAAGAAATGATAAATGTTTGAAGCAATGAATATCTCAATAACCTAGATTTGATCATTATGCATTGTAAGCCTGTATCAATATATCACAAGTGCCCCATAAACATGTATGATTATTATGTATGCATAAAAATTTTTTTAATAAAAAAAAACTGCCTATTGTGTACTATGCTTAACACCTGGGTAATGACATAATCTCTACACCAAGCCCATGTGACATAATTTTTATATATATATATGTATATATATGTATGTATGTATAAAACAAACCTGCACATGTACCCCTGAACCTAAAAGTTTAAAATAATAATAATTGAGATAGACAACAGAAGTATCCCCTGACCCTCTATCTCAAAAGTAAATATTATAAAGCAATCCTTGTAAGAACAGGAGCTATATTTTTTTGGTTTTGTTTTTGCCTACCAATGTATTTTCAGCACAGCAACAGAACAGTGGCTAGCTGTATCTTTTCAACAGAGATATTTGTTGAATACAGAAAAATAAAACAAAATAATAAAAAGCTCTTGCAAAGAAAAACTCCAGGACCAGATGGCTTTACTGATAAATTCTTCCAAACATTTAAGAAATAAATAACAATAATCTTGCTCAACCTCTTCATTTTGTAAGACCAGGACAAGTTTGATACTAAAATATAACAAGGATATTATATGAAAGGAAAATTACAAGCAAATGTTTTCATGAATGTTGATTCAAATAACCCACATTTACACACACATATTAGCAAATAGAATACAATGACATATTAAAAAGATAATGCATCATGACCACGTAGATTTTATTTCAGAAATACAGAGTTGACTTAATATATGAAAATAAATAAATCAAAATATATCTCATTATAGAAAAAAGTTGAAAAACCATATCACCATCTTGATTGATGCAAAAAAGCATTTTATAAAATTCAAAACTTATTGAATTTTTAAAAAGAAGAAAACTCCTAGCACACCAGATATAGGAGGGAACCTCCTTAATCTGATTTTTTGAAGCTTAAAAATATGTAGTAAACATGATGCTTATTGGTGAAATATTGAAAGTTTATTATTTTCTTCTGAGATTAGGAACAAAATAAGAATGTCTACTATCATCACTTCTATTCAACACTGTAATGAAGGTGCTGCCCAAAGCGATAATGCCAGAAAAAGTACATTTTTAAAAAAATCTATAAAGATAGTAAAGAAAACATTAGACTGTCATTAATCATGTCAACATGATTGTGTACAGAAAAAATTCCAAAGACCTGACAAACTGTTAGACTTAACGAGGGAATTATGCAAGACTGCTGAATACAAAGCCCTTCATTTCTATAAACTTGCACAAAAACACACTTAAAGTGGCCCATGAAATACCAACCAAAATCCTAGCAGACATTTTGGCAGGAACTGACAAGCAGATTCTAAAATTTATATGGAAATACGAAGGGATCTGAATAGCCACAGCAATTAAACAAGAACAAATTTAGAAGTTTGTATGACCAAATATCAAGATTTATTATAAAGTTATATTGCTTATATTATAAAGTTATAGTACCTATGAAAGTGTGATATTGGCAAAGAAGAAAAAATATATACCAATGACATAAAATAGAAGGCTCAAAAACAGATTCACACATATTTAATCACTTGATTAACGCAAAAATAAGCTGCACTCCATAGTAGAGGAAAATATGACTTTTTCAACAAATTATGCTGGGCCAATTGAATATTCATATAGAAAAAAATGTACTTGGATTTCTGTCTCATACCATGTGGCTACATACACACATAGATCAATTATAGATAGATGTTACTGTGAAAGATAGAATCAAATTGAGTCGGCTTTAAAAGAAAACAGGAGAAGATAGAATCAACTGAGTAGGCTTTTAAAAGAAAATAAGAGACTATCTTCATGATCTTGGAATAGGCAAAGATTTCTCAACCAAGACACAAAAGGCACTAGTGATAAAGTTGTGAACTTACAAAATGAACTTCATTAAAATTACAAACTTCTATTCATAAAAAGACACCATTAGGAGAGTGAAAAGGAAGACACATAGTGTAAGAAAATATCTGCAACTCAAATATTCATCAGACTACCGAAATATGGATAAAATTAATTAAAACTTCTATAAATCAATAAGAAAAATGAGAGAATCCAATAGAAAAATGGGCAAAAGACTTAACAGACACTCAATGGCCAAAAGTCATGAGAAGACGCCCAACATTTTTAGTCATCAGAAAAGTGCAAATTAAAACCACTGTGTCCTACCACTACATGCTACACACTTATCAGAATAGCTAAAAAGAAAAACACAGACAATACCAAGTCAGTACTTGTTAAACTATGAAAAAAAAAGTTTCCTTAGGAAAACAAGAGGGGCTAAATATCACTAAAAAAATATAATCATCAAGTTGAACCAAATACTTTTACTAATGTAGAATGTGTAAAATATTTGTGTTACGAATTGCCACAATATACTTAGTTATTTCCCCATAGAAGAATCTATAATTCAAACTTCAAGAATGTCCTCTTATACAGAATAGTAGAGTTACAAGAGACTATAAACATTTGCTCATTTCAAACTCTGGTTTTATCAATGAGAAAACCAAAGCTGAGAGAGAGGAAGTAATTTGCCCAGAAAGGTACCATGTCAGATCAGCTCATGTTGGTATTGGTATTAGTTCTCATCCAATACTTTTTAAAATTTCTCTTTTAAAAAGTTACATTGACCACATTCTGTTATATAGCGTAATACACACATAATAATCTGAAAACTGAAAAAAAGAAATCAAATTTGCAAGTCCAAGTAACAGAAGGCTAGCAATCACTCAGCACCTACACACTCTCTTCTGATGATTTATGCTCACCCCACATAGGCTCAGGGTCTCCTTGAGGAGAAGATTAGAAACAGAACAAGCTAGACAACCTCTCCTGGCCTGGGTATATCTGAAGGGTTGTATGGGAGCAACAACCCCTGATCCAGAACATTTTGAAGTGTCTTGGAAGCAGCTATTAGATTGTCTCCACCAATAATACTAATGGTAACAACAATAATGATAATAATAGTAATAACGAATATGATAGCGGGAATGTTAATAGTGTTCACTATGAGCCAGGCCCTCTTCTATGTTCCTTTCATATTTTAACTCATTGACTTACCCTCACAACAATCCTAATGAGGTAGGAACTATTATTATCATTCCCATTTTTTAGATGAGAAAACCATAAGATTAGGTAAATTGTTCAAGGTTCCATATTGAGTAGGTCATAAAGCTGGGATTGTAGCCCAGGCTATCTGGCTGTAGAGACACAGACTCTCTATGCTATCCTGCTTCTGGATCTTGCACCAATCAGAGCATTTTGGATTATGAAAGGCTCTCTTGAGTTGGAAATCATGGCTAGCCCTGACAGAGCCTTTTAAGCAGGGGCTGATTTCCCAAGGTAATTTCAGGTTCTATATAGAACCTTAATTCACTTTTAAAAATCACTGGGGCCTTAGACAACAAGCTATGCAGGGCATCACACCACGGCAAATATAGGGCACACAGACAATGAGACCTTCTGTGGAAAAAGGAAAGCAGACAAGTTTGGTTTTGCTTGGAAGGAAAGAGGGCTTAGTGGTCTATTAACAGTGAATTGATCGCCAAGTCAAATTCTGGTTTGATGGAGATTTAACTCTACTTTGATGAATTTATTAAGGTTATAAAAAGATGTGGTAGGCCAGGCACAGTGGCTCACACCTGTTATCTCAGTGACTTGGGAGGCTATGGTGGGGCAATGAGTTGAGGCCAGGAGTTTAAGACCAGCCTGGGCAACATAGCAAGACCCCATCTCTACAAAAAATAAAAATATATTAACTGGGTATGGTATAATACACACCTGTATTCCTAGCTACTCCAGAGGCTGGGGTGGGAGGATCACTTGAGCCCAGGAGTTTGAGGTTACAGTGAGCTATGATTGCACAACTGCACTCCAGCCTAGGCAACAGAGTGAGACCATCTCTAAAAATAAATAAAAATAAAAAAGATATGCAATTATCTGGTTAAAGAAACTATGGAACAATTAGATCTATAGGCTAACTTAGTAATTAGTTAATTCTGATATAAGACTATAGTACTCTCTGTTTTGGAAATCCTCTCAGTATGCAGTGCAATTACCTGTTTCACTTTGATGACTAATATTTGCTTGCACTCTAGCACATAGAGAAGACTTCATTTATCAGCCAGTAACTTGTGGAAACGGACCTGCTATAGTGGTCCCAGTGTACCTACCCTTGGAATGGGCGCTAGTAACTGAAACTTGGACCAACTGATTACAGAAACTACCTTGACACTCAAAGGTAAAAGATTTTTGGTTACCTACCATATCTCAGAGCCCCCGTCAGTGTTTCCCACACTTTAACATACATGCAAATCACTTAGGGGTTTTGTTAAATACATACGGTAGGTAACCAAAATACATATGGTGACTATATTTCTATGTACCAAGTGTTTGCTTTTTCCTAGTTTCCAACCAGACATTTCCATATAGGAATCATCTAAAACTCTTCACTTCCATCCTTTTAAAATAATTTTCTTTTATTTGACTCCCAGGTCTTCAATCTGCTGATACAAAAGTAGATTGGGGGTGGGGGAGAGCCGAAATAAACAAGTGAGACATACTTAGAAGTTTATGATTTGCATTCCTTTCTTTTTCCAAAATACAGACAACTTTGAAGAGGTAAGCAAATAAATCCCTGAGGGAGTGAATACAAGCAATGAAAAAGAAGGCTGGGATCAGGTGTCTGTGAAGCAAATTACACCTGAACTCCATAAACTTACCATCTGTCCAAGTTGAACAACTTGTCCAGAACTACTGAGAAAATTTCTGAAGCACAGGTTGATTGACACTAAATCACAAATGTAATTCAGGCTTTGTCTTGTCTTAAGGTAACTAAATTTACCCTTCAAAATCTGCCAGACTCTGCAAAGGCAGGCCTGCCCCAGGGCAATGCATGACTCTAGTTGGTTAGGAAGTTTTGTTGATCTTCTAGATAATGTTTTTATTTGATGTAATCGAGGAGCATCCTGATATATTCATCTAGAAAAGAGTAATCAGTTCAATCTATAGAAAGAGTAATAGAAATGTAATACAAGAGTAGTGGGTTTTGCTTTAGTGTGTATCACCCTAAATGAAAGTCTTTACTTAGGTAGAATTGAGTATTAACCTAAATTCAATCTAAATATAACGAAATGAAAATAAATATAACGAAAACCATTGGGCTGCTTGAAGTAATAGTACTTAAGAAACAATATTATATAGCAATTGTTTATGAATAACCTACCATATCTCAGAACCTCTATCAGTGTTTCCCAAACTTTAACATATACGCAAATCACTTAGGGGTTTTGTTAAAATGCTGATTCCAAGCATTTGGGGGGAAATGGTATATACAGTGGAAGCATAGTTTTTAGATCTTTCTTGAATCCACATATGAAAACAGAGCAGCTACAGAACAAAACTCAAAATCCATGAATAATATTTATTATAATTTATAATAAAGTCAGGTGATAAGATGTCCCCTTGAACCTCACAGTGCAAGTGAAGGAACACAAACCACATAGCTACATGACTGGCATAGTATCAGCATCTCTGTGAGAAGAAGCAGAGGGAAGCAATGGAGTGATCAAGGGACATGAAAACAGAAGAACCTCAAACTATCCACAGTGGGCCAATCTAAGCATAGCAATTAAACCCAGCAGGGGTTCTGCCCAATCCAAAAGCAGGGTGAATGCAAGAAATCCCAAGATAAGGCTTAAAGCAGCTGGAGCAAAATAGTTCAGGGCTGTCCAAAAGAATTTATTGAACTCATGGAAATGTTCTTATTTCCACAAACAATAGCCACCAGCCACATTTGGCTTTTGAGCACTGAAAATGTGGCTAGCGTGACTGATGAGATGAATTTTTTAAAGAATATTTAAAAAGAAAAGTGAACTCATTTCTTTTATCATATTCTAATATACTGCCACATTTTAGGGAAGACGACCCTTAAAATTATAGACAAAACAAGGTTTGGGTGCATTTTCTCCTGTTCATACCAGCTCTCTCTAATTACTTTCCTCCATAACTGAGCTTTACAATGTTTCAAGGAAGATTATCAAATCTCTCTCCTCTGTAGTGGTCCCATGTCCTCCATACCATAAGAATGTGGCTATTGGAGGAAAAAGATTAAAACCAGTAAGTGAGGAAGACAAGGAGACCACAGGGTGGCAGAAGAGAAAAACTGACCAAAAGTCAAAGCTTCTTTGCATCTTTAGCTGTTCTTGAGGTCACAGTTACAGATTCTATGCAAACCACACAGCTTGGGAAAGGATGTGGACAGTGATCGGAGTTGGGGTAGGGAGGTAGGTTGGCAATGGAAACAATGATCAAAGCATCCTTACATTACCAACGGTTATTCACTCAGCCACTCCATCAAGACCGAATATGGCAACAGCCAGCACTGCCCATGGGGCATCAACTGCTTCATACTTTGATCAAATTGCTATGTTCCAACTACTTTAATAATTTTATATCATCTCCGGAGGCTCTTTTATGAGGGACAGAACATCAAAAGTAGTAGAACGTGCCAGGTTAATAGAAGACCTACCTATCTTCCTCCTTTGATCTTCACCAATCTTCTCCCTCCTGTCAGTTTTCTATAGCCCAGCTGGCATCATAGTAAGACTGACTCCCCTGGTAGATTGATTGCTCTTTGCAAATATTCTTTTTCCCTTCCCCCACGGGGGGAATTGGCACAGGGCTTGCTTCAGTCAACAGAATATGGGTGGATACGAAGTGTGTCACAACTAACTGAGTGGAGGATCTAAAGGCAGACATATGCTCTCTCTCTAGCACTGTACTGTCCATGTTAGCTCAGAGCATAACCTGTGTCCTGGAACTGGGAAAACCATGGATCAGAGCAGGCTGCACCTTGGAATAGAAACTCAGTTAATCTGCAGTCCTCATGTAATGCCAAAAAAATATATACGAAGTAACTGAGAGTTTTTTGGAGTTCTTTGTTAGAGCAGCAAAGCTGACTGATATATCATTCCTCTGCTTAACAGCCTTTAGCAGTTTCTCATACTCCAGAAGAGTACAAGCTTCTTATCATAATTACATGGGTCATTCACCATCTGACCCCTGCCCGCCCTTCAGTCAAACGTACCAACACTCCCCTCCTTGCCACACACACACTTTGTCCTACAGCTAATCAGAAGACCCTGAGCTTTCTCACGCTTCCATGTCCTTTCATACCTTTTCTCAGAGTCTTTCAGGAGTCAGAGAAGGTCCAAGTCATTTGTAACTACTTTTAAATTCCCAGTGTATTTTTTAAATGAATAAATACCACAATAAAAGTTTCAAAATTGGTGGTATATCTGAAATTTTGGCATTAAATAAATAAACACCTTTAACATATACCACTTCATTTGGCAATAACTTTAAACACACACATTTGAGGCCCTTTGTGAATGAGAAGGCCCTGGCCAAATGGTTCTTCTGGCCAGCCACTTTCCCTACACAGTTCCCTCCCTCTTCTCCCAGTGGGCACCCCTCATTTTTGGTCATTGACATTGGGTCTTTTTACATGAAATACATTTGCCAAACTCTTATCCATTTTTTCCCCATCCTGAGCAGGAATCATGCACTCTCTAAGACTGTAGCTGATGCGCTCTACCCCATCCCCAGCGGTCAATCACTCTCCACTTTATACATCAGAACATGTATTGTACTACAACAGTATACAGCAATTTGTTTATATGTTTATCATTCCTTTGAGGACAGAAACCCTCATGTCTTCACGTCTCTTCCTTTCTGCAAATACTACCCTAGGGGCAAGAAAGAGTAAGGCTAAAGGTATGAGCTGTGCTGGTACACTGTCTTTCTGAGGTAGGAGGAGAAGCCCTAATTTACAAATTTCCATGGTATAAATACCATGGTTGTTTTCAAGTTACTAATGTGACATCAGTGAACACTGACTTGAGAAGAATTGTGGATAAGTGGGTCTTATGAGCTGGTATGAGCTCCAGCATATCACTGAATCATGGGAGTGACAGAAAGATAAGGCTGGAGTCAGATGGTCCAGTGCTGGGGCTGACGTTGGGGTGGGGGTTGGGAGAAAGAAGGCAAGGTCAGGAGGAGTGAAATAAGAGTTCTGAGGCACATGGAAAAGTTGCTGGTCTGGAAGTTCTCAGCTGTGGTCCAGGTTCTTGGGTTCTACCCACCAAACAGACCAGCAGTAGAGTGCCAGATTGCTCTCCTGGCACAAGCTTCTTCTCTTAAGCAATTTATTGAGCCTTTTGACATAAAGAAAATGAACACTGCCAGATTGTCATATGGAGGCCTAGATTAGAGGCTACTTCTCAACTCCTGCCTGCTGCTCTCCTGATGAAGTCCTGCTCCAGTCACCACTGCTGCATAAAAAACCACCCCAAACCTTAGTACCTTAAAACAACAATAATCAGTCATTTTGATCATGAATCTTTTTGGTCAGAGACTGACAGGGAAGCCTTGAATCTGCTCCCCACAGCATCTGCTGGTGATGCTCAACTGAGGCTTAAGGATCCACTTCCAAGATGGCTCACGCACATGACTGGCCAATTGATGCTGGCTATCAGCTGGAAGCTCAGTGGGGGTAAAGATCAAAGGCCTTGGTTCCTCTCAATGTGGCCCTCTCCATGTTGGCCTCTCAATGTGCCACTCAGGCTTCCTCACAACAGGGTAGTTGGGTTCCAAGAACAAGAATTTCAAGAGAACCAAGCAAAATCTATGTTGTTTTTATTATCTAGATTCAGAAGTCACATAGCATCAATTTTGCCATAATCACAGCCTTATCCAAATTAAAGGTGAGGGAACACAGATCCCAACTCTCAATAAGAATGTGTCAATATCACATTATAAAAAGAACATATGAGAAGTGATATGTTATGATGGCCATTTTTGGAAAATACAATCTGCCACATGCCCCTATGGATAATGGGACATTTTACCTTATGCTCCCATTCAAAGAAGTCTCTTTCCTCAGAAATCCAGGCCCTGCCCAGGCTCTCAAGGCTATACTCTTTCCTCGCCCCTGATGTTCCTTGCTACAAAGTGCCCAATCCTGGAATTTGAAAGATTCAACCCCAATTTGACTTCCTATAGAAAGACTAGTCTCAACTAGGGATTCCAAGAACCTAACCCACTTTTAGGAGAAGGACTTCCTGTACTGAATGCTATAAATAGATGAAGCCGGAAAAGTTTAACAGATTTCAGAACGAAGATAATGTTACATATGGGCAAACATTAACAGATGAAAACATAACTAGTATTAGGCCAATTCTCCTTTAAGCAAATTCTCCTGTCTCCAGTTAAAAAGCAACTTAAACAATGAAGAGTGGTGATAAGATTTAATACTTGCCAAATAAATTTGCATGTTTGAAATAAGAACTTGTTAACACAAGTAAATTTTTCTTTTAGTAAGAGGAATGAAAGAAAATTCTGAGCTAAGCCTCCCTCTCCAATTCTCCCACAGAATTAACAAAACAAGAGTATATAAATTTGTCACATCATTTATTAATGACTTAAATCTGCTTGGTCTTCTATAACTTTCTTATACTTATATATTAATATCTTTTTCTAGATTCAGGAAGTTCTCTGTTATTATTCCTTTTAATAAACTTCTTACTCCTATTTCTTTCTCCACTTCCTCTTTAAGGCCAGTAACTCTTAGACTTGCCTTTTGAAGCTACTTTCCAGATCTTGTAGGTGGGCTTCATTCTTTTTTTCTTTTTTCTCTTATCTCAGAGCTCTGTGTATTTTCCAATATCCTGTCTTCAAGCTTACTAATTCTTTCTTCTACTTGATCAATTATGCTATTAAGATACGCTGATGCATTCTCCAGTCAATTGATTTCTCAAGTCCAGAACTTCTGCTTGATTCTTTTTAATTATTTCACTCTCTTTGTTAAATTTATATGATAGAATTCTGAATTCCTTCACTGTGTTATCTTGAATTTTGTTGAGTTTCCTCAAAACAGCTATTTTGAATTATCTGTCTGAAAGGTTGCATTTCTGTGTTTCTCCAGGATTGGTGCCTAGTGCCTTATTTAGTTTGTTAGGTAAAGTCATGTTTTCCTGGTTGGTCTTGACACTTGTGAATGTTCATCAGTGCCTGGGCATTGAAGAGTTAGGTATTTATTGTAGTATTCACCATCTGGGCTTGTTTGTACCCATCCTTCTTAGGAAGGCTTTCCAGGTATTTGAAAATACTTGGGTGTTGTGATCTAAGCTATATTTGCACTGGGGCTACCCCAAGCCCAGTAACACTGTAGTTCTTACAGACTTGTAGGGGTACCACAACTTGGTGGTCTTAGATAACATGCAGAATAATTCTTTGGATTACAAGGCAAAGACTCTTGTTCTCTTTGCTTACTTTCTCCCAAACAAATGGAGTCTCTGTATTGAGTTGCCTGGAACTGAAGGTGGGGTGACACAAGCACTCCTTTGGTCACCACTACGGGGACTGTGCTGGCTCAGACCTGAAGCCAGCATGGCACCCTGTAACCATTTCCTATTCCCTATGTTCGCTCAAGGCCCTGGGGCTCTACAATCAGCAGATGATGAAGCCAGCCAGGTCTGTGTCCTTCCCTTGAGGGATGTGAGTTTCCTAGGTCCTGGGCAGGTCCAGAGATGCTCTCCCAGAGCCAGGGACTAGAGTTAAAAACCTTAGAAATCTCCACGGTGTTCTATTCTACTGTGGCTGTGCTGGCACTCAAGCCACATGACACAGTCCTTCCCCCTCTTCCCTCCCCTTTCTATGTGCAGAGGAGCTTCACTCCATGGCCACCATCACTACAGGCCTATAGGGAATATTCCCAGGCTACCACTGATGCTCAATTAAGGCCTAAGGACTCTTCCTTCAGCTTGTGGTGAATACCACCAGGCCTGGAACTTATCCCTCAGGGCACCGGCTCCCCTCTGGCCCAGGGAAGGTCCAGAAATGCTATCCAAGACCTAAGACATGGAGTCAGAGACTCCAAGATCTCCCTTGGTCCTCTACACAACTGTGGCTGAGCTGTTACCTGGTTTTTGGTTCTTATGAAGGTGATTTCTTTGTGTAGACAGTTGTAAAACTTGGTCTTCCTCAAAGGATAAATGCTTGAGGGGAAGGATACCACATTTTCCATGATGTGATTATTCTGCATTGCAGGCCTATATCAAAATATTTCATGTACCCCATAAATATATACATCTACTGTGTACCCACAAGAATTAAAAATTTAAATTTTTTTAAAACCTGGTGTTCCTGGGGAGGGCCATGATCAGTGAAGTCCTTATTCAGCCATCTTGTACTGTCATTCCTCTATCAATATCAATTTAACAAGGATTTATTAGCTATATTATTAACCTTTTTAAAATTCATCAGGCCAAATTAGTACTATCTGCAGAGTTTGTATCAACCATTTCATTCTAGTCATTGAAAAAAATATATTAATGCTCAAATATACTTCACCTGACTGCAATGTTTTCTTACCTAAGCTCCTATTGGATGAAAAAACTGACACCAGTGCTTACTCCCTAGGAAAGCACTCCCTAGTCAATAGCTTCCTTCTGAACCCATATAAGAACTTCCCAGGCCATGGGCAATGAAAAAAAATGAATTCTTTTGCTCCAGAGCTTTCTTCACTAAGAGGGAGCTGATGAAGCTGTTGGCTGCCAGCTACTAGATGGCCCCATTTTAGTTACAGGAAATGCTGCCAAATTGGACTGTATTTCTCAAAAAAAATAGGCTGTTGTCCCCATCCCTTCCCTGACCACCCTGGAAATGTTTTTCTGTGAGAATACTTTCTTGGTCCTGGCAGGTCAGGCAGGTGCTGGTTCTTCTCTGTTTTCTTCTACCCATGACTAATCCTTGTCTGACACTTTGGCCCCAAGATCACGAGAGCCTGAGTCCAATGTTGGGCATGAACTAGACTCCTTCTCTGTCCCCTACCCAACCAACTTCCACACCAAATCTCCGAGAAAAACCCTGAGAGCTTCACGGTACACTCTGGATGTTGCCACTATTCCCACCACTGTTCCTTTACTTAAATCACCCAAAGAATATGGGGGCTACAAGATCAAAGAGCCATCTGGTTGGCTTCTCACAACAAAGTACACAAGACCAACAGTGAAATATTGTTTTCTTTCTGTTTAATTGCAGTACCATTATTCAAATAATATTGCCCTTTATTTGTTTCTCCTACCAAAATAACATACTCTAACTATTCATAGTTTAAATCAATTTAATGAGCTGGCCTAGGAACCCAACTCATATTTGTATTTCTCCTGTGGGTATAAGAGTATTCAACAATTGCTTATACAAATCAGCTGTGATCAAGGCATTGTCCTCAGTAAACCTAACTATCCTAACTTTGCAAATCACTTTATGCACTTTTGGAACCTAACCCACTTTTAGGAGAAGGACTTCCTGTAGTGAATGCTATAAATAAATGAAGTCGGAAAAGTTTAACAGATTTCAGAACGAAGATAATGTTACATATGGGCAAACATTAACGGATGAAAACATAATTAGTATTAGGCCAATTCTCCTTTAAGCAAATTCTCCTTTAAGCATTATAAATATAATATGAACAGCTATTAGTGCTAAAATAAAACACTTATCAATTATTCATAAGTGTTTCCAATCCTAAAAAAAAATCCACAATAAACAGATGCTACACACTGAGATTCAGAGATAGGTTCTCGACCTCATTCAATCTAATTTTTCTAAGAGTGTCTACTAAAGATTACTCATCACATGTATGCATCTGCCACTATAATTATTAGATATCTTATTCTTCCCATTTTAGGTTTGGCAATAGAAATTTCATTACCAGATAAGCCCACTTTGATTCTGATACAACCAAGGTAATTACTAAATCCATAATAAGGTGGTTATTTGGGGCCAGGATGATGATGAATCCTAAGCTTGTACTTGCTGAAAAGTTAATAATCTCTGCAAGGAGGGCTAACCTAAAGCTCAGAGAAACACATTAAAATCCTTCTGCATTTGTTATATTTTGGAGGTTTTGGTTGTTTTTTTTTTTCTTTAGTCAGACATTTTTGTAATCCTAAACTACAGCAATACTGTCGGATATCCCATAATTCTCCATTATAGTAATAGTAATAGTAGGAGCAGTTTTTTAAAAAAGAAATAGCACTGACATAACTGACACAAATACTCTATGCTTTCCTTTCCTCTCCGTGGGTTCTGCTGCTTTCGCCTTCTAGGAGACATTCATCTGATCTGGAAAGCAGATACAGATGCCTGTCAAAAGGAGCCAGGTTTGTTACATATAATTCCAAAAACTTAAATGATAGGCTTTGTAAATTAATTTACTCTTAATTCAGATGACATAATATAATATCTTCCTGAGATACCATATAACCTTAAACTATAAAGATATATATTTGAGTCTATTTAAAAATGTCTATAATATTAATTTTTAAAATTAAATGTAAAGAGATATATAGGTACATAATTGAAATTCAATCTGAAGCAAAGCCCAAAATTGATTTCTCAAACTAGAGAAAGGGACTCCAAAAGCAGCAAGATTTCTCCTGACAGGTAGGAATCCTATCACTTTTGCTTTATACCTAAGGGATGTTACCTAGTTCTGGGCAAAGAGTAGATGTTCAATAAAGCAAAATTTAAAGGAACTCATTAGTTATTCCTCTAAAAATACCTTTGTGATGTTTGGTTCTGTTTGGTTTGGGTTTTCCTTTTCTTTTGGATGTGGTAGTTAAGTGGGTTAGAAGGAAAGAAGAGAGAAGATGATACGTGAATTGGAAAAGACCTCCAGGGAAGAAGTAAGCCAATGATTAAAAAAAAAAAACAAAACCTGTCAATAATTTAGAAATGAACAATTGCAAGACTGAATTGAAAGGACAGGATTTGTAGGGAACTGCCATACCCAGACCTAATCTTGACAATGTTCTCTCCCATTTGGTAGGCACGAGAACAAGGAACAGATAACGACCCTTGTGAAAATCCTAAGCAATATCCCCTGCTGTGGTTCACTTCCCTAACCAGAGAAAACATAATTTTCTACTTTGTCTTCTTTAGAAGAGTGAAGTGAGCACATCTTTTGCACTGCTTATCTTTGAAAGCTCAGAACTATTTATGTTGATTTGTATACAATAACTATTTACTTAATTAACTAGCCCTCAGCTAGATTGTTCTTTCAGTCCTTAACAAGCAGAAAAGTATACATTAAGATTCCTCTTCAGAGGAAAAGAAATAGGACCTATTGTTTACACTAGAACATATTGAACACAGTTTTCCACATGGCTTCTGCAATGAGATTTCACCTAGTTCCACAACAAGGAAGGAGAAATTACTTTGATGTAAGAGCTCAGAGAAACTCAGACATCGCAGATGTATCTATCACTGAAAATTCAGAAATTTTGAAATTTAGTTTATCCTAGTCCAGGCGCGGTGGCTCACACCTGTAATCCCAGCACTTTGGGAGGCTGAGGCGGGCAGATCACGACGTCAGGAGATGGAGACCATCCTGGCTAACACAGTGAAACCCCATTTCTACTAAAAATACAAAAAAATTAGCCAGCCATGGTGGCAGGAGCCTGTAGTCCCAGCTACTCGGGAGGCTGAGGCAGGAGAATTGCTTCAACCCAAGAGGCAACCCAAAAAAAAAAAAAAAAAAAAA
>NW_012101876.1:5034935-5129175 GCF_000951045.1 Mandrillus leucophaeus | reverse complement strand
ATAAAGAAATCCTACAACTAAGCAAAAAAAAAAAAAAAAAAAAAAAAATTAGTTTGTCCTTAAAGCCAGTATCTTTAGTAAAATTCTTAAAAGTAACAAAAAGAAAAAATATATAGAAAATCTGTACATTCCCTACAGAGATCGAAGTTAACCTTAAAATAGAATAAGCACAGTACTTAGGGTTACAAATACTTTATTTAATAGGTTAACAGAAATGTATTAAAATTTAATGCTTATGGTACATTAAGAACTTTCCCTTGTGATTCAGGAACTAAAAATCCAAAACCAACCAATTAATCAATGAATAAAGAGAATTTTTAAAACTAGTTTAATGAAATATATCAAGCTCTAAATGCAAAAGACCTTCTTTTACTCTGGTCACAGAAATATTCACGTCAAAGGGATAAAGTGAATGTATGCAGCAAGCAAATGAGCTGAAAGACAAAATGTACCATTCTTTTAGGACAGCAGATGAAGAGTCTAGCCCACTAGCCCACTCACCAGATGTCCGACTTTGTGTCATAGCCTTGGTGTTTCAAAGCCTCAGGACTCATATAATGGGGAGTTCCAGTTAACGTTGTGGCCAGGTCACAGGATCCCATTAGGAGTCGAGAAACTCCAAAATCTCCTTGAAAAAATAATTAATTTTTATGAATACTTTAAGCCAACAGAAAATTAGCCCTGGAAATTAACAACTGAATGAGTGCCTAATTTGACCATTTTATTATGCAATGGTTCATAGCATTTTAACAGGAAAGAGAAGTAATATATATTAAATTACACAACACTGGTAAACAGCTTTAAAAATGTAGGTTTTATAGGAGAAGGAAGACTTTGAGCCAGGAAAGTGAATTATGTAAGCTAAAATTCTTTACTTCTGGAATTATGGGAAACTAGACAATTTGATATAAAAAGCTATTTCAAGTCTGAATAATGGCAAACAGAATGATTTTGGAAAAGCTAAATAAGATGATATACAATGTC
The DNA here is from genome assembly GCF_000951045.1 of Mandrillus leucophaeus. Taxonomy (NCBI): domain Eukaryota; kingdom Metazoa; phylum Chordata; class Mammalia; order Primates; family Cercopithecidae; genus Mandrillus; species Mandrillus leucophaeus. The sequence continues at coordinate 5,128,191 of NW_012101876.1, read as the reverse complement.
ACCTGAGGGGGGAAGAATTTGTTCTTAAATTTACAATAAAGGAGAGTTTTAAAGAAAAGATCTGAGACTATTTAAGAACATGACTATAAAAATTTGAATCTATCAGCTTTTTTATACTTGCCTAACTAGTTGCACGCTTTTATTCCTTCCTTCCCCAAGAACACCCTATATGATGATTAGATGATCCAGTAGCTGGTATGAGGAGAGGTACAGTTCTGAAGAACTAAAGGTTAACAAAGCCATTATATCAACATTTTAATTATCTATAACCGCTTATTGCTTGTGATGAAATAATATAAATGAGAAACCTGTAGTCACTCATCAAACCAGTAAAATGACTCTAATAACTTGTAAAGTACCTGGCATGACACAGGGAACTCAGAGTATATTTGAAAATCTATCAAATATGTGGCAAATGTGTATACCTCAATTTATATCAATACTCAGAAACAAAATAATTAGGTTTTGTTGGGCCCATCAGGTAAGAAACCTGGGAAATTTAGTGTTCATTTCAGCAGCACACATACTTAAATATTTGAGAAATTTAAATAAACCAATGATTACTCTAACAATTCCATGTACCATTTACTTAAATTTGATATGATAATATCTAGAATATACTGTTCTGTGTTTTTGGAATTCATACTTTTTAAAATCTTACCAATTTTAAGTAGATTATTTTTCAGAAATATATTCTTTGACTTTAAGTCTCGATGAAGTATCCTCCTACAAAAGACAAAAAAGATACACAACTTCATGCAGAATATAAAATTTTTAAATCCCCATGTAAATAATGTATATTGTTGCATGTGATTTATACATAAATATATACTCCCATAGATATATCTTTCAATGTTTAAAAGCTACAAAGTCACAACACTTTCCAGTTTCCCTGTTTGAGGAAACAAAAGTTTTAAAATAAAGATTTTAAAGGGTGGGGAACATGTGGTTTGGAAAAAGGTGATATGCTTTCAACTATTTCAGTAGGCTATATTTTATTATGTTTTTGTAGCGTAACCTACATAGTACTATATCCAGTAACCATATCCTCAATTGATAGACCAGTTTGTAATCTATTATTACCCAAATGTCCAAGTTTTGTATACTTGTGAAATAATAATGTTGTTGATGACATTTAAGAATAGGTAACACTTATTAAATATGACTACAAGCCAGTACTGTAAATTATATCAGTTAAGACCTTTATTTTATGGCATTATGAAGAACTAGAAAACTTGAAAATCTTTACATAAAAAACTAAAATGCTGAATAAAGTATACAAATATCTTCATATATGCACAGTTGAGCTCACATAAAAATGAGAAAAATTGCCTGAGAATTATTCAAAAAGAAAATGAAAGTCATTCTAGGCCATAAAACATTAACAAATTTGAAAGAAGAGAAATCATACCATTTCTGCTCTCACATCAAAATGGAATCAAACTAGAAATTAATAACAGAAAGAAAACTGGAAAATCACAAAATATGTAAATATAAAACCACACGCTTCTAAACAATGAAGAAGAAATCTCAAGAGAAATTTTAAAATATTTTGAACTAAATGAAAACGAAAACACACTTTATCAAAATTTGTGCGATATAGCAAAAGCAGTGCTTAGAGGGAAATGTATAGCATTTAATGTATATATTAGAAAAAAAAGGAAGATCTAAAATCAGTTATCTAAGCTTCCACCATAGAAAACTAGAAAAGAAAAGCAAATTAAATCCAAAGTAAGGAGAAATACTACAGCAGAAATAATAAAATTGAAACCATGAAACCAATAAAGAATATCAATAAAAATAAAAGCTGGTTCTTTGAAAAGATCAATACATCAACCAGCCTCTAGCCAGCCTCACTAAAACAAAAAGATAGAAGACAAAAACTATTAAAATCAAAAATGAAAGAGAGGGTGTCACTACAGATTCCCGTGGACATTAAAAGAATAAAAAAGCAACACTATTAACAATCTATAACCACAAATTTGATAACATAGATTACAGAACCAATTCCTTCAAAGACACAAGCTGCCAAAAATCACACGAGAAGCAGGCAATTGAATAGGCCCATCTTCATTAAATAAATTCCATCAATAATTAATAAATTTCCAAATAAAAAACACCAGGCCCAGATGGGTTCACTGGCAAATTCTACCAAATATTTAAGGAAGAAATTACACCAAATATCTATAATCTCTTTCAGAAAATAAAAGCAGAGGAAATACTCCCTAACTCATTTTAAGATGTCAGCATCATCCCAGTATTAAAACCAAACAAAGACATTACAAGAAAAGAAAACTAAAAACCAGTATCTCTGATGAATGTAGATGCAAAAATCCTCAATGAAATATTAGCAAATCAAATCCAACATTGTAGGCCAGGAGCGGTAGCTCATTCCTGTGGTCCAAGCACTTTGGGAGGCTGAGGTGGGCGGATCACCCGAGGTCAGGAGTTTGAAACCAGCCTGGCCAACATGGTGAAACTCCATCTCTACTAAAAATACAAAAGTTAGCTGGGTGTGGTGGCAGGTGTCTGTAATCCCAGCTACTTAAGAGGCTGAGGTAGGAGAATCGCTTGAACCTGGGAGACAGAGGCAGCAGTGAGCTGAGATCACCCCACTGCACTCCAGCCTGGATGACAGAGCGAGATGCTGTCTAAAAAAATACATATTATACACCACAACCAAGTGGGATTTATACTAGGTATGCAAAGCTGCTTTAACATTTGAAAGTCAATTAATGTAATCCATCACATCAACAGAATAAAGAAGAAAAATCACATGAAAATATCAATAGATGCAGAAAAAGCAATTGACAAAATCCAATACCCATTCATGACAATAACTCTGATAAACTGGCAATAGGGAATATTTACAAGAAACCTACAGCTAACATCACACTGTACAATAAGAACCCTGAAGTTTTTCTCCTGATATCAGGAACAAGGGAAAAATGTCCCCTCTAATCATTTATTTTCAACATTATACTGAAAGTCCTAGCTAATTAAGTAAAACAAGAAAAAGAAGTACAAAAGGTATAGAGATGGGAAAAGAAAAAACAGACTGTCTCTGTTCACAGATGATACGATCATCTAAGTAGAAAATCCAAAAGAATCAATTAAGAAAACCTCCTGAATTAAGAAGTAATTATAGCAATGTTGCAGAATACAAGATTGATATACAAAAATCAATTGCTTTCATATATACCAGCAATGAACAAGTAGAATTTGACATTAAAATTAAAATATACTTACATTAGTACCCCCAAAATGAAACACTTAGGTATAAATCTAATAAAATAGGTACAAGATCTATATGAGGAAAACTACACAACTGTAATGAAAAAAAAATCAAAGAGGAACTAAATAAATGGAAAAATAATCCATGTTCATGGACGGGTAGACTCAATATTGTCAAGATATGGATTCTTTCCAAATTGATCAATAGATGCAATGTAACCCCAATCAAACTCCCAGGAAGTTATTTTGTAGACATTGATAAACAGATTCTAAAATTTGTATGGAAAGGCAAAAGACCTATATTAGGTCATTTGAAGGAGAACAACAATGTTGGGGGACTGATACTACCTGATGTCAAGACTTTCTATAAAGTACAGTAATTAAGACAGTATAGTATTGGGGAGGAAAAAAAAAGATCAATAAAACAGAATAGGGAGCCCAGAAACAAAACTGCATGAATACAGTCAACTGATCTTTGACAGAGAAGCAAAGGCAATGCAATGGAACACGGTTGAAACAACTGGGCATTCATATACAATAGATGAATCTAGACACAGACCTTACAGCCTGTGCAAAAATTAACTCAAAAATGAATCGCAGGCCTAAAAAATGTAAAACGTAAAACTATAAAACTGCTAGAAAATAATATGTGATAAAATCTAGATGATTTTAAGTTTGGTGATAACTTTTAAAATAGAACACCAAAGGCACAATCCATGACGTAATTGATAAGCTAGACATTATTAAAATAAAAAATTCCTGCTCTGCAAGAAAACACTGTCAAGAGAATAAAAAGATAAGCCATAGACTGGGAGAAAAGATTTGCAAAAGACATATCTGATAAAAAAGACTGTTGGCCGGGCGCAGTGGCTCATGCCATGTAATCCAAACACTTTGGTAGGTTGAGGCGAGAAGATCACAAGGTCAGGAAATCGAGACCATCCTGGCTAACGTGGTGAAACCCTGTCTCTACTAAAAATACAAAAATAAAATTAGCCAGGCATGGTGGTGGGCGCCTGTAGTCCCAGCTACTTGGGAGGCTGAGGCGGGAGAATGGCATGAACCCGGGAGGTGGAGCTTGCAGTGAGCCAAGATCGCAACACTGCACTGCAGCCTGGGTGACAGAGACAGACTCCGTCTCAAAAAAAAAAAAAAAAGATTGTTATCCAAAATATACAAAGAACTATTAAAACTCAACAACAGGAAAGCAATCTGGTTTTAAAATGGGCCAAAGACCTTAACAGACACCTCACAAAAGATGATATACAAATGGCAAATAAACCTGAAAAGATGTTCCACATCATATGTCATCAGAGAAATGCAAATTAAAACAACAATGAAGTACCACTACACATCTATTAGAATGGCCCAAATCCAGACACTGACAACACCAAATGCTCACAAGGATGTGTAATAACAGAAACTCATTCACTGCTAGTGGGAATACAAAGTGGTTCAGCCACTTTGGAAGACAGTTTGGCAGTTTCTTACAAAATGATACAAATGCTTACCACATAATCCAGCAATCATGTTCCTCGGTATTTATTCAAATGAATTAAAAACTATGTCCACACAAAAACCTGCACAATGGTATTTATAGCAGCTTTATTCATAATTGCCAAAACTTGAAAGCAACAAACACATCCTCCAGTAGGTGAATGGTTAAATAAAATTGTGGTACATTCACACAACAGAATATTATTTAGTGCTAAGAAGATATGAGCTATTAAGGCATGAGAAGACATAGAGGAAACTTAAATGCATACTACTAAGTAAAAGAAGTCAGTCTGAGAGATCTATATATGTTTCCAGCTATATGACAATCTAGAAAATGTTAAACTATGGAGACAACAAAAAGATAAGTGGTTGCCAAGGTTTAAGAGGGAGGGAAGAATGAGTAAGGAGAGCACAGATAATTTTTAGGGTCATGCAACAACTTTATGGTACTAAAATGATGGTTACATGTCACACATGTGCCCAAACTCAAAGAATGTACAGCACTAAGAATGAAGCCTAATATAAACTATAGACTTTGACGATAATGATCTGTCAATGTAAGTTCATCTGTTATAACAAATGTATGGCTGGTAGCAATGCTGATAACAGGGGAGGCAATGCATGTGTGGGAGCAGGGGGTATAAGGGAAATCTCTGTACCTTCCACTCAATTTTGCTGTGAACCTAAAACTGCTTTAAAAAATAAAGTTTATTTTAAATTTTTAATCAGAGCTTTGAGTAGATTCAATAAACTTTGATTTCAGGGTCCACAAAGGAAGAGGTATCTTAGTAAAAAACTAAAGCTTTCAGCTGAAAGCTCTGAAAAACTTCTTCATAGAAATAAAGGTAAACTAAAAATAGACCAAACCTCTGAAAGCCTACAGCCTACAGTTAAACTATTTCAGTTCCTGATTAGATCAAGGTGATCTGCCCTAAATATAACTCAGTCAGAGAAAAAAAAAAAAAAAAAAAAACCCTTTCCAGAGAAAGATAATATCATCTAACATCTCTCAATATTTCACATATATTGTTCAGCATTCACTCCAAAACTACCAGGCATCCCAAAAGATAAGACCAAATGATTAAAAACCAAAGGAAAGAAAGAAACAAATACACAAGTGATCCACCTATTGAAATGATTGGGCAAGGACTTGAAAATAACTGTGATTATATGCTCAAGAAAATAATTGACACAATGGAGAATTTCAATAGAGAGCCACATTTTCTAGGAATCAAATGAAGATTCTAAAACTGAAACAAAATTTTACTAAACTTAAGAATTCAGTGCATATGTTTGAAATCAAATTAGACACGGCAGAAAAGAAGACTTAGAAACTGGCATAATGGTTAGTGAAAAATATTTCAACTGAGGTGCAAAAAGAAAAAAAGATTAAAAACAGAAAAGGCTGGGCACAGTGGCTCACGCCTGTAATCCAAGCTCTTTGGGAGGCTGAGGTAGGTGGATCACCTGAGGTCAGGAGTTCAAGACCACCCTGGCCAACATGGCGAAGCCCCATCTCTGCTAAAAGTACAAAAATTCGCCAGACATGGTGGCAGGCACTTGTAATCCCAGCTACTCAGGAGGCTGAGGCAGGATAATTGCTTGAACATGGGAGGCGGAGGTTGCAGTGAGCCAAGATCGTGCCACTGCACTCCAGCCTGGGCAACAAGAGTGAGACTCTGTCTCAAAAAAAAAAAGAAAAAAGAAAAAGAAAAAGAAAAAGAAAACATAGAAAAGAGTATAAGAGACATCTGAAATACGGGCTTACAGTTCTAATATATATATATAAATGGATTCCTAAAAGGAGTGCATAGCAACAAAGAACAGAATGTGAGTGATGGTCCAACATACATCTATAAGCACTGTGAAAGGAAAACAGGGGAGAAGCAAAATTCAAAGAGAGAATGACTAGGTATTTTCAGAATTTAGAAGGACATGAATTCACAAGTTCAGAAGCAAAACAAATCCCAAGCAGAATTAAAAAAGAAATCCACAAGTAGACATAACCCTGTAATATTGGAAAACACCAAAGACAAAGAGATGTTGAAAATCAAGTGAAAGAAAAGATATTACCTTAATAAGAACATCTGTTAGATGGAAAGTGACTTCTCAACATCAATAACAGAATCCAGAAGACAGTGAGATAATATTTTCAAAATGTCAGATAAGATACCTGTCCATCTGGAATTTCATTTTTAATAATAGCTAAATAATAATACATATTTAGCTGAAATAGTAGTTAAACTATTATAAAAGAATGAGGAAAAAATAAAAACATTTTCAAAGAAACAAGCAAAGAAACTGAGTGTTTATCATTCACATAACTTAAGGATTTCTTTTAGGGAGAAAAAAACATGACCACAGAAGGAAGACATGGGGTGGAAGAAGTGGTGAACCAAGAGATTGAAAAAAGTGGGGAAATCTAAACTAGTTTTGGCTTATCAGCCAATAATAATGGTAGCACTAATTAATAATTTGTGGGGTATATAAAGAAAGTAGAACTGAAATCCTGAATAAAAATAATAGAAAAGAAGGACACAACTGGAGTCAAAGTCTTTAAGGAGAAATTGACTGCAGTGTATCTGCCCCCCTGCTTAAACAGGAGAACCCAGTCTGGGAGCAGTATTCTTGAGCCTTAGGTCAGAAATGGGGTTGTGGCTTTATAAAATGAAAACCTGTCCTTCAAACACCAACTTAAGTCCTTCAATGGCTCTGCACTGCTTCTGGAATAGAGTCTACAGTCTTATACGTGGCCTGCTAGAGATTTCAAGATCTGGCTCTACCAATGCTTCTGGCAGCCTTAGCAAATGCTTGAGCCACATTTCTATTAATATCATCTCTTCCTCTTCACAGTCCTTCACTCACAGTAGATGCTCAATAAATGCATGTTGGTTTTTAAAACACCATCCTTGGTACAAAGATGAATACTATCTAGTGGGACTCATTCATTAATCAAAAAAATAATTATTGAGTGCCAACTAGATGTTATGTGCTATACTATATAATGTGACAGATATAAAGATTCATAAGACAGGGCTAAGTATCTCATAATGCTTACACTCAGGTTAGAGAGTTTTTTAAGTACACCAGCAACTATAACAGATGGCAGAAGGGAAACCTAACCATTGTCACTTTACTAAAGAATTATTTATAATTGTAAATAATTACCAATAAAGACATTCATCTGTTCGTAAGGAAACATCTCTCTCAGTAAATGATCACTCTCAGGTACATGCCCACCAAATTACTATTACTACCATAAATTAAAACCAGAAATATCAATTATAAAAATAATTTTACCACTAGAATTAATGATAATACAAGTGTAACGAAGTTACCTTTGTAAAGTGTTCAGGCCTCAACCATCCAGCTTTATTCAATTATTGAATAAAGCTGCAAATTCTGACTAAGAACATTTTAAAGAAAAGTCACTCATAAAGATCATATAGTTTACTTTATAGGACACAAATGGGCAGAAACTCAACTGGGCCTATAAAATCAGCATATAAAGTGAAGAACTGGATATGATAATGAGAATTCCCCTAATTCAAATAATCTTTAGCCTCTTTAACCCTTCAGTGGATTAGTGTTTCTAAGAATAGAGAGAAAACAGAAGAGCAAAACTAGACAATGCAACACTAGGCCACTTCATCTTGAGGTCCATAACTCCAGATGTTATCATCCTAAGCACTATACTACTATCTTTTTACTATTATGCCCAATCTGGAGATGAGGAAATCAAGGCATAGAAAGGCCAAATAACTTGCCCAATGTTGTACAGCCTATTGGTTCAAACTTAGGTTTGTTTGACTCTATAAACCACTATTCTCACGTAGGTCTGTTTATCTGTAAAAACTTTGCTATTTAATAACTATTTTCTACTGCTTTCTTACATTCCCACGATACCTAGACCTGTGCTGTACATGAATATGTTGCTGACTTCTTACTGATTTAAAAAGAGAACAACAGTATTTACTAACTGTGTTAAATGAAATCTGGCTTTCTCTATGCCCACTCTTGGGGTTCTGTTGGTATGGCAGGAACTGTTAAATGCCTACCCATAAGCATTCTCCTCCTCTTCTCCCTTGACACCAGAACCCCATGAGCCTCTGGGGAGGCTCAGCCCTCCTCAGACCTGTTAGGTAAAGGAAGTGGGGGGAGTAGGGGGTGAATGTGGCAGGGGGATACGATTGCTGAGTTAGATACAAAACTGGTTAATGCCCAACAAGGCCATAAACAATCATCACCAGGGATATCTGTTCCACTAGACAGAAATTATTTGCATTTCTGCTGGACAAATATATTCAAGTGTGCCTCTGCCTCCACAGAGTTACAAAGTAGCCCAGATAATAGAAAGTTAAGGCCAGCACTGCAATGAAAAAAATATCCACTAATATATTTTGTCTCTTCCATGTTTTATGAAAAATTTTTTAACACCAATGAGACATAAGGGAAGTCTGCTGGAATCTTATAGGAAATATTTCCCTACTCTTGTAAAAGACAAAAAAGTGGGGGAGTGACATGCCATATGTTCCTTTTACCTTTTCTGGAGTTTGGTTACTGTTGTATGAAGGCGGGATATGTGGTCGTGTTACAGCCATCCTGGCAACCACAAGACAAGCCTGACTACAAAAGCCAACCACACTGAGAATGGTGGAATAAAGAGAAAAAACTAGAACCCCAGATAATACTGCCAAGCCACCCAAGTTAACCAGCTCTAGAACAACTCACTTTGGAGACTTCTTGTTAGGCAAGGTAATAAATTTTCTCTACTATTTAATCTGCTGCTGTTATTTGCAATTAAGACCATCTTAAGTTGATCACTTAGTTTCTACAGCTATTGATTCTAGGAAGTCAAAGAGATCACGGGTTTAGGATTTGGAATAGTGAGCTAAGGAGCCCACCAGACGACTTGGTGCTATAACTTTGGAATAAGAAAAACATTCCAAAGAAACTCACCTGATGACACCTAGACTAGACAAGCAGAAGATGAATTACAAGTAATAATACACTGATAGGCCTCTATAAATATATAAATTAGTAACTCATCAGTAGATACTTTAAGAATAAGGCATACGATATGTTAGAAAGCAGTTATGAGAAGTAATTAGCTGGCACTGTGGTAATGGAACAATAGATTCTATGCAACAAACCAGCTATCAAGCTATTTGCTAAATATCTATTGAAAAATCATAATTGGCCAGGCATAGTGGCTCATGCCTGTAATCTCAGCACTTTGGGAGGCCGAGGTGGGCAGATCACAAGGTCAGGAGTTCAAGACCAGCCTGGCCAGCACGGTGAAACCCCATCTCTACTAAAAATACAAAAATTAGTCGGGCATGGTGGCACATGCCTGTAATCCCCGCCACTTGGGAGGCTGAGGTAGGAGAATTGCTTGAACCTAGGAAGTGGAGGTTGCAGTGAGCCGAGATTGTGCCACTGCACTCCAGCCTGAGCGACACAGCGAGGCTCTGTCTCAGGAGGAAAAAAAAAAAATCATAATGTATTGGCTTTGTGGTTACAGTAAGCTAAAATGGGCCAGCATATTTTTGTCCCATGCTTGGCTAATATCCTTTCCTTTGAAGTATATGAAAATGAAATCTAAGAAATAATAAGGTAACAGGCAATACAGTTTATATGAAATCTTTCTTCTAAAAAGCTCAACACAGTTCTCCATCTATTATCTCATGTGCACCATACCATATCTGTTCCAGTGGTGGCTCCTTCTCATTTCTATGTTTCATGGTACCCAAGTGATATGGTTAAGATTTGCTGACAGTTTGTGGTTAAAATTCATGCTAAAAATCCCATCTCCATCTCCCCATCAGGTCATTCTTCCCCAGCATCCAGGGCCCATGTTAGGATAAAGAACAGTCAATGGAGGTGCAGAGAGCAGGCATTTCTCAGGCCTCCAGCCCAAGGTAGAACTGTGGAGAAAGTATGGACAATTCTCTTCACCTCCCCTCAAGCCCTTATATGAATAGTTTCTGAAACCCTCCCTGGAGGTCTGTCCTTCATCTGGCAGGTTCTCAGGGTGGATCACAAACTCTTCTTGCCAAAGGTGCTGGCACAGCCAATGGATCCTTTGTGACGTACAACCTAGGCAAATCCCGTTACTGGTCTCTGCCATTTGGCCCCTGTCCTGGGTGCTGAGGCACCTGCCTTTCTTCATCTGTGTCATGTTCCCTCACTAACACAATGAGTCCTCTATGTTACAAGTCAGAAGCAGGGTCAGGTCTTCCTCAAACTATTGGCCACTGCCAGCACATCAGGAGTGTGCCCACACCTGACTCAGGGGTGAGTTTGCCTTGAAAAAGTGACTATAGGATATCCTCAAGAGGTGAGGACCAGGAGAAAGCAGGAATCTCCAGTAACACCAAACACAACTTCTCTCTGCTTTTCTATCTTCAAATCTGGGGTAGGACACCTCCTTCCACAGTCATATTTACTGACTCAGATTTCCAAGTATGTCTCTTCCCTGGAAGCTTTACTACACTAAAAATGAGTTCTTAACACTGCCTTTCAGGGAACATTTTAGCCACTCTACCACAATACCTCACTGAGCTGGCTGGGAAATGCATGGGCAGTGAGGTGATGAGGAAACCATCTTGGAGTAAGTGTCCCAGCCCTGTTCTCTCCTCCACTGGGAAAGCACCAAAATCGCAAAGCCTCAAGACCACCAGCAGGTGGGCTGTCTGCAGAGAGGCTGCTCAGTCCTTTATCCTAAGAAATTGACATTAACTGAACTCCCGGCCCAGAACAGGAATGGGTTTCAGTGCAACATTCTCAAGATAGCTTTCAGTGAACTGTGAATACTCTCAGCTTTTAACATCATTATTTATGTTTATGCCATATGTTATAGATTTAGAATAGCATATAAATAAACCAAATTAAAATAAGTACAGGAAAGCTCCAAAGGAGTGAACAGATCCTTCATTTTTTCTGTAACTTCATTCTTCTTAGTGTTTCCAGGGTCGTCTTCATCTCCTCTGCAGCTGCGCTGTATTAGTCTGGGTTCTCCAGAGAAATGCATGATAAATGATTTATTATAAAGAATTGGCTCACAAATTAGGGAGGCTGAGAAGACCCACAATCTGCTGTCTACAAGCTGGAGACCCAGGAAAGCCAATGGTATAATTCAATCCCAGTCCAAAGGACTGAGAACCAGGGGAGCCAATGGTGTAAATCCCAGTCCGAGGGTAGAAGATGAGATGTCTAGCTCAAGTAGTGAGGCAGAAGGGGGCAAATTCCTCCTTCCTCTGTCTTTTGTTCTATTTAAGTAATCAAGGGATTAGATGATGCCTGAGGAGGGCAATCTACTTCACTGAGTCCACAGATTCAAATGCTAATCTCACCCTGGAGACACACCTAGAAACAATGTTTAATTCTGGGCATCTACTGCCCAGTCAAGTTGACACATAAAATCAACCATCATATATATAAACTAAAAGTTTTTCAAGGCATTTGCAACAAACCTAACCTCTTCACATGTATTGTGTCCAAGGTAATCTTCTTAACTCATATGTAAGCCAATTTATGTAATTTTCAAAATATACTTTAATATATACTGTAGATCATACAAGGAGAAAACTAGAATAATGCTTTGTAGACAAGCCTACATTTATCAGCTGTAATTTGAAAGATTTTAGTTTAAAACTGAGTGAAACATTGTAGTAGACTCATTCTTGTTCCCAAGTATTCACACTTCTTATTCCTTGCAGTGAGGGCTCCCTTTGGGAGGAAGAGGCATCCCCACACCTCTGACATTAGGAGTGGTCATGTGACTTCTCTGGTCAATGACATGTGAACAGACTGGATGACTGTCATGTCTGAGCAAGGGGTTTCCGTGCTCTTGCTTTTCCTTCCACCAGGAGTAAAGCCCATCCCAGATAGGGGTTGCTCCTTCAGTTTGGGTACTGGAATGAAGACATGTAGAGCAGACTTGCAGATGACCCCTATCTGTCAATATGCAACATGAGCAGGAAATGATTGCTGCTGTAAGCCACTGACATTGGAGTTTTGTTAATACAGCATGACTCCCTTCAGCAAGAACATGTTTTAGTGCTACATTCCCAAAGTAGCTATCAGTGAGCTGTGAATAGTCTTGGCTTTTTAACGTCATTATTTATAAATGTTTATGCCATATGCTAAAAAAATCATTCTTTTGGATTTAAAATGTTTTAAAATCAGATAATTAAGATAAATAAGTTTATTTTCTGAAGGAAATATGTTTTATCCTAAATTAAATATTGAAAACCAACAGAAGTGAAACACAGATTACACATTTACAATCAGGAATAATATATATATATGTAACTGCTCCATTTAAAAACCATTCTAAAGTTGGATCAAGAGGAAGACACCTTCCTTCCCCTCCTCACTTCAAATTCCCAGAAACACAAGAAATTTTTCAAGAGGAAATTCATAATAGTGCTAGAAAACAATAGTTATATTTAAGCAAGGTTGCTTTTTTTTTTTTTTTTTTTTTTTTGAGATGGAGTCTTGCACTGTCACCCAGGCTAGAGTGCAATGGTGCAATCTCGACTCACTGCAACTTCCGCCTCCCAGGTTCAAGCCATTCTCCTGCCTCAGCCTCCAAATAGCTGGGATTACAGGTACTCACCACCATGTCCGGATAATTTTTGGTATTTTCAGTAGAGACAGGGTTTCACTATGTTGGCCAGGCTAGTCTCAAAATCCTGACCTCATGATCCACCAGCCTTGGACTCCCAAAGTGCTGGGATTACAAGCGTGAGTCACTGTGCCCGGCTTGCTTTTTTTTTTTTTTTTCCCAAAAAGTCAGGAGAGAAAGCAGGAAGAGAAACCCAAAACTTAACACACTATTAGAAGAGTCCTGCCTTTGCATCCCTCTACCCACAGCAGCCACTAGTTCAATCATGCATTCTGCACAGCTTTTCTGGCTTCTTCTCACTCTTCCCACTCATTGGCTTCTGCTTTCTAAGACTACCTCCTAAAAAATCTATTTGTACCCTAGTCTTTGTTTCAGGGCTCTGATATTGTAGGAACCCAAACAAAGTCAAGCCCTGATGGTTCCCTAAGATCCAGGGTCTCACTTCTAACTTCCTTCTCTCATTCTCATTCTCTCTCTCTCCTCCCTCTTCTTCTTCTCTCTCCATATTCTACCCAGCATATTCACAATTAAACTCATCACCATTGTTTCAAACCTGTCTTTCCAACTTCTCATTCATCCAGGCACAAAACCTCAGGTTCATCTTTGACCTTCTATCACATGTCACAGATCAACTTAATTTCAAGTCCAGCCATTTCAACTTACTGAGTTCATTATTATCCTTTCTCATTCTACCCACTTCTGCCAGCTTGGTTTAGGCCTTACAATCTCACACATGTATATTATAAAAGGTTCTTGACTGATAACCCAAGTTATCTTCTCTCCTTGGTATAATTTATCATCTTATCTTCCTGAAGCAAGCTCTGGCAATATTATATAACTCCACTCAAAAAGCTCTTGTGGAGTTCAATGTCTATGCTCCAAAACAAAGCCCTCTTGACCTCAGCCTACCTTTGCCAACAACGTTATTCATTACTCCAAGAGCCTTCCCAACAGAACCACTCACCATTCTCTCTAAGATTTCCATGTTTTTCCACCTCTGTGGCTGTGCTCTGTTCCCTACATCTGGAAAGCTCTGACCCATTTTTCATCATACTCAAAACCTACCTTGGGTCAAGTGCTACTTCTTCCAAGAAGCCTCCATTGATTCCCCAAATGAAAACATTATCTCTCTTCTGATCTCCTGTAACACTTAAATTGTACTCTTCTTGGCACTTTTATCACTTGTTTTAAACTACAGTATAACTTACATTAAAATGCAAAAATCTTAAATTTGATTATTTTTTACATATATATCAACATATGTACCACTCTTGTAATCCTCCATCCAGATTAATCTATAGAACATTTCTAACATCCCAGAAGCTTTCTTTGTGCCCCTTCCAGGCAAAACCCCTTTGCTAATATAATCTCTATTCTGACTTATCTTAGATTAGTTTTGCCTACTTTTGAACTTCATATAAATATAGTCATACAGTATAGACTCTTCTGCAACTGGTTTCTTTCATCCTACATCTGATCTCTGAGATTCACCCAGGTCATGCTTATTATCAATTGTCTATTGTTTTAAAATTATAGAATAGTAATTTTAAAAGTCCATTATAGGGCCATACCACACTTATGTAACCATTCCACTGTAGATGAGTATTTTTTAGTGTTTTCGCAATTACAAAAAAGGCTTCTATGGACATTTCTGTATACCTTTTGTTGGACATCAGCACTCACTTCTACCCTTAGGAATAGAATTACTGGGTCATAGGTATTTGTATGTTTGGCTTAGGAAGTATTGCCAAACATGTCTCAAAAGTGTTTATATCAATGTATACTCATTAAGAATATAAAAGAATTCCAGGTGCGCCATATGCTTACTAACACTTGTTACTGTCATCGTTTTTAAATCCGCTTTTGATGTCTGTGCTTTAATTTCTATATTAAATTATAAAGACATTACACAGAGCTTAACATTTTGCAAATTTTTAAACTGTATAATATCTCAACGCATATTTTCTACCCTATAATGTAAGCAAGGAGAGTCCTATTATTATCCTTACTTTATATTAGGTAGGTGCAAAAATAGTCGTGGCTTTTGTCATTAAAAGTAATGGCAAAAACCACAATTACTTTTGCACCAACCTAATAGATGAGGAAACAGGTTCAGAGAGAGAGCTTGCTTTCATGACCAGCTTGCTCAAGGTCATGAATCTAGTGAATAGTGGAGACACTTAATCATGTACATCCACCATGGTACATGGCTTATAGTTATAAGAGTACATGTTTTATCTCTGCTCGCTTACTGACAGCTCTTTGAGGTTGACACTTATTTTTAATTTATCACTATCTAACGAGGGAATTGATGAACTGAAATATGAAACTGTAATTTTTCTGTACACAAAAACTTTACAATAATTGGTTATAATAACACAATGACTAAGAAGCACCATCACTTGTTACCTGAATCACAAAGGATTGTATTTCAAATCCAAGGATTCACAAATATCCAAATATTTAGTCTCATTTAATGGCTTTCTTTGAATATTAAAAGATTTAAAAATCATAAGCCTTTGTTTGAAGGGTTATTTTAAACTCATCATTTGAACTATTACTAAGCAGTCTTAAAGGTATCAAAACTATTTGGGTTCTTAAATCAACCAGATTCCAGTTTTGTATTTTGTGCATAGAATACAATAGTTAGCATCTTAATATGTGGGTTTTTTTTAGTTGTTTTTCTTGTGTGTAACCTAACAATATGCTAAGAAGTAGTAAAGAAAATAAAAGAAACACCAATATAAATGTATGTACACAGACGTTTTACAGTCAGTAGCTTTGGGTACCTTATTAAAAGATTATTTGATTCTTTTAAGTCAAATAATCTTTTAATAAAAGATTTCTTAAGATAGTTTGACATCATCCAACAGATTGTTATGAGGTGTCAATAAATCAGTAGCTATCTGTATCAACAAGCATGTGTTTTAGGAGATACATGGCAAATTACAAAATAATCCCATTACTTTTTATGCTGTCAGAAAGTACAGATGACACATTTAAGCAATCTGACATCCATGGATAGCTAGACCTTGGTGTGCCTTATAAATCACCCCTTTCGTTCAAGAAGAATGGTACCATGTGTTAATGCCCACTCCCAAGATGAAAGCTACCATATACACCTCAGAGTATCCACTTCTTTTTTGTCTATGTATGTTCATCTTTTCAAACGTGTTCATATCATTTTTGGGTCTCTAAAACATTTAACTTCTAAAACTTCTTACTTTTGACCTATAAAAATTCATTAAAAGTTTTAAAATACATTTTTGAGGCAGAGATTGTAAATGTAAATCACAGATAATCGAAATAATTGACCTTCGTTATCAGATACTTCACATCAAAACTGACTTTCTATCTGAATACTTATCTCTCTGAGGCTAAAGAATACATTCTGTCTCAATTACTGAGCTCTTCTGGGATGTGAACTCAGCTAAGTGTGCACTGACACATTCCAAGGTGACCACACAATTCATTTGCGGCACACTAAGATATCTACCACTGAAGTCTGCTGTAAGATACAATAAATTCATAGGATGCCAAAAGTATCTGAGAACTTCCTGTAATTCATAGGAGATGATCAGATATAATGAAATGTGTTTAATACAAATTTCTATCTTATATTCATGGCCAACTTGAGTTTTAGAAAAGCAACAAAAAACTATGCAAATAAATCCTCTAGATATAATCAACAGTTTTCTCAAGGAAAAACATATTATAGATGTTTAATTACAATCATATATTTTTTGAACTTGTTTTCTTTCAATTATAGAAAAAAATTCACTTTTCAAGTTCAGACATGACTGTTAAAAATATATCATATTCCTAGTAGCAAATGAACATACCTCTCATGCATGTAGTCAACTCCCAGCAGCAGTTGGATAAACCATTCTATTATTTGGTTATCTGGAAAGATTTTTCCAGCTTCTTTATATTCCTGAATTTTATAGTCCAGATCTCGGCCCTGAAATGAAGAGCATGATCTTTCATATTTTTTCAGCTAATATATTAAAATCAAGCTCACTTAACAACAGTTAAAACATAGCAGTCACTGTTTATCAGAAAGTGCCACACTGTAATTATCACTGACAAAGATCCTCTCTTTAACCAAAGTCTCTCCAGGTTCCTCTGAGCACTCTTTTCAGCTCAGCCTCAACATTGACCTATAAAGACTTTAACAAACATGCATGTATTAATAGTTTCTAAAAGCCTAAGGCCACAACCCTAGGATGGTCCTACCCTCCCACCCCTTAAAGTTCCTGCCTGATCAGCTCAAGGTAGACAAAAGAATTGACTGTTTCCTCCAGTCAATGCCTGAAGATAGGGCTCTTGTCTCCCAATCTCTAAAGAAGGTTAGGAGTCTAACTTTGATGAGCACCAGTTAACAAACCCACGTGGGTTTACAGGGACCAACCTCCACTTTCTGATTTTTGTAATTTTTCACTTCCTTGACTCTGCTCAGGCCCCTGCTGTTCCTCTTTCCTATTCCCTTATTCTCCCTGAATACCCAGTCACTCTGCACAAATCAGAATGGAGCTTAGCTCTTTTCCGTAGTGTCAGTAGTTACTTCATAAAATCTGTTTTGAATGTTTTAATGATATCACTCCAGGAAAAAACCTTTATAAGGAGAAAAGTTACCACATAAACCTTCAACCTAAATTATTTTTTATTATATTACCTATATATGCACCCACATAAAACTAGCAATAACTTTTCTTACACTTAGAGTTGTATATAATTGTAGAATCTTAACATATACAAAACTTAAAAAGGTCGGCCAGTAAAATTCCAATCAACGATACGAATTTAATACAAAGTGATGATTTTTGGTGAAACTAAATTGGTACTTACATTGTGCATATAGCTGCTGTAGTATAGATTCTTTTGAGTTTGGCATGCCCAGGGTACCATGTGCATTGGGATGACTGAATTCCCTTTCCTCTATATAGCTATAGCAAAACCCTAAGGAATATAATAACTGCGGATCTATGCGGGGATCCAGGCACATCATTTAAGCATTTAGTTAAGCTCTATCCTATCACTCACTGGCAATAACTAAAATAATACTTATTATTAAGGTCAAAAACTAACTATGATAAAAAATGACAAAATCTAAAATAGGCCAGCAGTGTCTGATATAATGCCCTTTCTGAATATGTTTTATTGATGTATTTCAATTGCTATAAAAATAAAAATGTCAAATGCTAAATTCTCTTAGAGAACCCTTAGACCTGATCCATTTTACTGTAAAACACCGAAAAATTAGAGATAATTTGAGAAATGTTCCTCTAAAGAAAAGGATGGATTAAATGTAACTGGTCTTTGCAGGATGTAAAACGCAGGCCCCATAAAGAGTGGGAGAGGTACTTACCATATTCATGGGGAGCAAAAGTGGAAAAAATAAAGCTAGTCACAGACTACTCATGACAGAGTTGTTGTTAAGATGCAAAGGAAGAACATTTATAGGCAAAGAGACAATCCAAAAGAAATTACTTCTAATGAAACAACATGAGGTCAACTGATTCACTTCTAATGCATTTTTTATTTCCTTACAGTGCAATATGCAAATATTTGCTTAGCATTTTCTCTCCTACACAGGAGCATAACAAATCGAAAGTATAGCAAACATTCACTTGCAGCCTAGCTCAAGTACGGTTTCCTGATAGATTTTCTGGGCCAAGGAGAGTGTTCCAAAGCTTGGTAGAATTCAAAAATATGGTGAATTGAATACTTAACTCCTTGTCTAAAAGACTATCATTTCTTTCTCATTTTTCAACCCTGCCTTTATTTCTTCTCTCTTTTTAATTCTAGAGTTTATCAGAATTCTGTTGAGCCACACAAGCTGTACTCTCATGTTTCTATAAGTTGCAAAGAACATTTTTGACAATAGATCATTATAACATCCTGTGTAGTTGACATGAAAGTCCTTCAGATGAAAGGTGACCTGTAAATATACAGTTGACCGTTGAATAATATGGGTTTGAACTGCATAGGTCTGCTTAAAATGTCAGTTTACAAGCTTATAATATCAGCTTCTAAGCTGATATTTTTCAACCAAACACATATTGAAAATACAGTATTTGCAGGAATGGAAATCTGCATATATGAAGGGCTTTTGTATATATGAAGGTTCTACAGGGCCAACTGCAGGACTTGAATATGCGAGGATTCTGGTATATCTCATTTAGTTTCTCTGAATATGATAGAACATCTCCAGTGGTAGAAAGACTATTGCCTACATGTTTCCATCTTCTTCCGGAATACCTTCAGAGGAGGAGTGAAAGGAGAGAGAAGATGAAGACAATGATAAAGAAAAAGGAAAAGAAAAACTTGCCTTAAAGAAATATCAGTGAAGCTGCCTGCTAGCTTCTTATATCAACCCAATGTTTACCTCTTTAAAAACACCAAAAATAAGCACAATTTTCTCTATGTACAAAAATTATGGCCCCAGAACCTGTGCATTTTTTTTAAACCTGTTAACCTCACTAAGGACAAGAAGGAATTACAGTGGCCACAGTGAAGTGTTAACCAAGATAAAATTGATTGCTTGTGAGTCACATTAGAGAAGAAAGGATCCGACGTACCACAAAAGCAATGGGACACATTCTTTAATTGATACACAGAAGTATTAAACAGCTAAGATGTTAAATGAATCAAAGATTTCCTCTTTAAAAGATTTCTTAGAGAAGGCGAATCGAAAAAATCTTAAGTCTTTTCTACAAATATCAGTCAAAAGCTTTAGCCATCTGGGTATGTAATCTTGTCTCATGGGCCAGAAAAACTTCACTTCCAGATATCCTTTAACATATTAGGGAGCTTTGTGTTACTGTACTTGGCACCGGGCTAAAATTTTTAAATGAATACTATAAGATTTGCTTTTATGTTTATATTTATATATGTCAGTATGTATGTTATGAATGTGTAATATATTTCTTTTTCCTTATGGTATTGCCAAAATTAAATTGTAAAAGATAATTATTTAATTGGCTTAAAGAAAAATAAGTTCTTACATAAAATAGGTATTCCTTAAACCCTTAGAAACAAACCTAAAATATTTTTCATGTTTACATAATCTTGGATAATCTTTGGTAAATAGTAGCTAATAAAAGTATATTGGCTTGATTAATGCAGGCATACCTTCAGAGTTGTCAGCATTTAGTATAATACAGATGCACAACCCTTCTTCCCCAGGTTTATTTAGTAAAAAAAGTTCATGCTATCTCTATGTGACATAACTTGTCAGCAAGAAAAATAACTTAAGGTGTTGGCTAGCTATTTAATATCTCATCTTTATGAGCATTTCAAGCATAATTATTAAAAGCAAGTGTTAAATAGAGGTAAGATAGAATTCCCATGTGAAAAATGTCCTTGCTATACTAGAAACTTTTAATATTGTTACGAAGGACAGGGGAAAAAAAAGCCCTAATAAGATAGAAATAAAAATTTGCTTCCTCTACCATTTCTTACCACAGAGAGACTAAAGACAGTTGGGACTGTTAATAAATGTTCTGTGCCACACTGAAAAAAAATGCATTATAAAACAGTACATGCTCCTAGAATTATAATCCACAGATTTTCCAATCTATAGACTGCTGGTATGATATTCACACTTGCTTTCTTCCTAGTATTCACTAGAAATTAAGGTCATAAAGGGCTAAGAATTCTAATTAAAATATGTAACTAAAATTACTAGAAATAATAAGGAAAACTATTTTATATGCAAGTATACAATATAGGTAAGATGTGCTCTTGGTAAGGAAAAGCATAAGTTATGAGGATGTGTATTGCTCTGTTAAAACAAAAGGAGAAAAAATTTTGTTCTTAAGTAGAATGATTGATCCAAACCGAGAAAGAACTATAGGGGGAGAAAAAAACTGACTGGATATTAGAAAGTGATATGGTTTAGCTGTGTCCCCACCTAAAATCTCATCTTGAATTATAATCCCTATAATCTCTACATGTCAAGGGTGGGACCCGGTGGAGATAAATCATGGGAGTGGTTTCCCCCATGCTGTTCTCATGATAGTGAGTGAGTCTCACAAGATCTGATGGTTTTATAAGCATCTAGCATTTCCCCTGCTTGCACTCACTCCGTCCTGCTGCCCTGTGAGGAAGTGCCTGCTTCTCCTGTGCCTTCCAACATGATTGTAAGTTTCCTGAGGCCTCCCCAGCCATGTGGAACTGTGAGTCAATTAAACTTCTTTCCTCTATAAATTACCCATTCTTGGCTATTTCTTCATTGAGAATGGACTAATACAAAAAGTCTGTAGAAGAGGAACCTTGGGAAAGAAATGTTATATGTGATGAGCTAGCTAAGATTAGATGTGCTATTTGTACATTTTTCTAAAAATTAAGCATTAATATCAAAAACACTATGAAGGGAAATTAGAATTTCATCCCCTATGTTAAAACAACTTTTTCTTGAGGTATTGGTCCACTTTTAATAGGAAATTGTGAAAAGACTTTTTGTTTGTTTGCTTTGTTTTTACCTTTTAGGTAATTGGCCAAGGAAATATTCTGTGTTTTGTCAAGATAATTAAGAAAGTCAGTAAAAGAAACGCCATGATGGCTGACTTGCCAAGATGGCTGACTAGAAGCAGTTAGTGCATGCTGCTGTCATGGAGAAGAGGCAGAGTGGCAAGTAAACACTAGTTCTTCAAGTGGATCATACAGGAGGCCATGTTTTGATTCATCAAGGAAGCAACAGCGACCCACAGAAAGCAAAGAAAAGCAAGGCAGGACAGCTGCCCACCCAGGATTGGTGCAGAGCCAGAGGAGGCTCCCAGCTGTGAGGAAAGGATGAGTGAGAGTCCCCAGGGACCACACGTCTGCATAAGCTTTGTAATCTTGGGCACAGGAGAGGCCCCCAGCTCCGCTGGGCTTCCAGATCGACACAGAGAGCTTTGCGGACTCTGTGCAGAGCTACCACTCAAGCCCCCCGAGCTCCATGAGTCCTGGATTCACAAGCATGCTGGTGCCAGCTGCCATAGCCCTACCAACAAAGGAGCTGAGGCTCTCTAGTGCACCTCTAGGACAGGGACCACATGCATGGTGCTGAGGAGAGGATGAACTGCACGTTGTACCTCATCATGGAAGGTCCAATGGCCTGGGCCCCCAGCACAGCCACCCCACCCCAACCTGAACATTCCAGCTGGTCATCGCTTTTCTTTCCTCTGGGATGGACCTCCCAGAGGCAACTAACAAGCCTGCTGCAATTGCCACTGCTGCAGCCCATGCCCCTGCTGTCCTCAGGATGGGGAGAGAATAAAGAATCTAAGAACTGTCATTGGCCTCCACCATGCCACAGCTGCTATACAGTAAGGTGGCCAGACTGTTTTCCATGCAGATCTCTGACTTTGCTGCTCCTGATTGGGCAGGGCCTTCCAGCTTAGGCCCCCAGAGCAGCTGCCTCACTCCCACCTGATCATTTCAGTTAGTGGTGGTTCTTCATTTCTCTGGGGTGGAGCTTCCAGAGACAACTGACAGGCCCTCTGTCATTGACACCACCATAGTACCCACTCATCAGTCCCACCACCGAGGCTAGAAAGGGAACAAACAGCCTGATTGTTGTTGCAGGCCTACAGCACACCACAGCTATCCTATGGAGAGGAGGCCAAACTATCTTCTTTGGTCTTCCCTAAGAAAAGCACCCCCCAAGCCTGGGCCCACAGCACAGCTGCTCCATCCCTAGCTGATCACTCAAATTAGCCATGGCTATGCATTTCTTTGGGGTGGCACCCCCTGAGGTAACTGGCGGGCTGTATGCCATTGCTGCCATTGCAGTCCCCACCCCTGCAAGGTGGGGACGGAACAAAAAGCCTGATCTCTCCCCAGGTCTGCAGTGCATAGCCTGGGAGTACTAAGGCACTCGAGTGAGAATGGAGCCCACACTCTCAGAGCACTAAGAGGGGTGAGTCACAGGGGTTCATGGGCTGCGGCAGGAATAGACATGCCTCACTCCACAGAGCCAGACTGAAAAGGTGTAGTCTATCTCCCTACTGCAGCCTCTGACTGAGGGAACCCTGTAGCCTAAACCCCTAACAAAAGAAATGCAGGTACAGTGCCAGTGATTGGAGGGAGTTCTCCCAAGGCCCAGGAGTAAACTCAGTGAAGGGGTCACCTCTCTTGCCACTGCACCACAGAGCAAGCTTGCAAGTGGCAGGAAATACAAAGGAGCCATGCAGCTGAGTAAGAGCTTCTACCAGCAAATACTCTTAAGCATCATCTACTGGATTGCAGCCCAAACTACAACAACAAAAATACTTTGCTAATATAACCCCCTGTAAGACTAAGGGTAAGAATTCAGCCCAAATAAATAACCTGCATAGAGCCTTGGCCCTCTGAAAACATCTAGAAATGAAGCCAATTAACTATACTCAATTTATACCACAATTAAAGGAACAGCAACCTTCTCAGATGAGAAAGAACCAACACAAGAGTTCTGGCAATGCAAAAAGCCAGAGTGTACCCTTACCTCCAAACAAGTCCACTATCTCCTCAGCAATGGTTTTTAATCAATCAAAAATGACTGAAATGACAGACATAGAATGTGGAATCTGGATGACAAGGAATCTCATGACTATTCAGGAGAAAGTTGAAACCCAACCCAAGGATTCCAAAGAATCTAGTAAAATGATCTAAGAGCTGAAAGATGAAATAGCCATTTTAAGAAACAACCAAATTGAGCTTCCACAGCTGAAAAATTCACTATAAGAATTTCATAATATAATCAAAAGTATTAACAGAAGGATCGAAGCTGAGGAAAGAATCTCAAAGCTCAAAGGCCAGTTCTTCAAGT
Source organism: Mandrillus leucophaeus (assembly GCF_000951045.1). Taxonomy (NCBI): domain Eukaryota; kingdom Metazoa; phylum Chordata; class Mammalia; order Primates; family Cercopithecidae; genus Mandrillus; species Mandrillus leucophaeus. The sequence continues at coordinate 5,104,033 of NW_012101876.1, read as the reverse complement.
CAACTCAGTTGAACAAAAAGAAAAATAATTTTTAAAAATGAATAAAACTTCTGAGAAATATAGGATTATGTAAAGAGACCAAATCTATGACTCAATGGTATTCCTGAGAGAGAGAGAGAGAGAATAAACAACTCAGAAAATATATTTGAGGATATAGTCCATGAAAATTTCCCTAATCTTGCTAGAGAGGATGACATGCAAAACCAATAAATACAGAGAACCTTGGCTAGATATCATATAAATCAACCATCCCCAAGGCACAGAGTCATCAGATTCACCAAAGTCAAGGTAAAAAAAAAAAGTCTTAAAGAGAGAAAAGTCAATTCATGCACAGAGGGAAATTCATCAGGCTAGCAGCAAACCTCTCAGCAGAAACCTCACAAGCCAGAAGAAATTGGGGTACTATTTTCAGCATTCTTAAACAAAAGAAATTTCAACCAAGAATTTCATATCCCATCAAACAAAGCTTCATAAGTGAAGGAGAAATAAAACGCTTCTCAGAAAAGCAAAGCATTTCTCTCTATTTAAAAAGCTAAGGTTTTTCTATAATTACGTAACTGTCTTTGAAGTATTTTAATTATCACTCTGCTTAAATGACTATTGTTCCCAGTGACCTATGATCCTATTTTAATTAAGTATTTTAAACCTTTTGACATTTTTTAACAACTTCTCAAAATCAAACATTAAATTAAGGCCTTTTGACCTCAAACCAACTTTGGAAGTTTCCCAACTGACCTCTGGAATTTCTCAAAGGAATTTTTTCCTCTCTTCTTATAAAAAAGAGAGATGTGTTAAATTGCATGGGAAGCATTGTCAAATAATAAGTGTTGCTGAACCGTCTTTAAGTTATATTGCATGGGTACGTTATTAATATGTTTTCCAGAAATTATATGAAATTCCCAGAAACCTGATAGTCTTGATATATTACTATCACTCCTAATTTTAATTATTTTAAAATACTGTATATACAGAAAAGGAAACAAAATTTTCTTGTCAATTGCATTATAATTAATTTTCACCAGACATTTAACCATTATCATTTAAAGTCTTGTCATCCACAGACAGCTAATTGTTTTACTTTGGTACTTTCCTGAAAGCTATTGAAAACAACTATAAACCTAAATTTTTCACCTTTGAGGGGATTCATGGAAACAACTCTGACAACATAGGTTTCTGATAACCTTAGGTTCATACAATTAGATTAGATAAGAATTTCCAGAAGTCTAATGAATAAATTGATTGGTTCATAAAACCACTAACCCCACATCAAGTAGAACACGAATTAATTGGTTGCCAAGGAAATGCTTTGGCAGTTTTTCATACTAAATCAGCCAGTACTGAAATTGTTAAGATACACAATTTGAGTGAGCTCCATAAAATTGATCCAAGTCAAATTACTTGTGATGAACTATTTCATAACCAGTGCCTTGTGCCTGAATTGGAGAAAACAACTAGTATTTAAAAGGATGTAAATTCAATGTTAAGTGTGGGCTAATGGAGGGCTTGGACAGTTGCTTGGTCCTTCCTGACTCCTTAAAGCTTTAATTATTAAAAGCTCTGTACTCTTTAACTCATCAGAGGAAAGATAAAATAATTCCAATTATTTTTAAAAATACTGGCAGGCTGTCTGTTCTAAAATTGCTAAAATGGTTTATAACCAATGTCTGGTTTGTCAAACCCATAATTTTGACAAGACAGTAAAATACTCAGATGATACATTTCCAGCACCTGCTGGATCATCTGAATATTTACAGACGGACATCATTCAATTCCCACCTTCAATGAATATTTTCTGGATGTACAGAAGCTTTCCCATCATGCAGGAAGTTTGCTGATATAACAGTAGCTAAAAGATTATCACGAAATGTGTTTGCTTTATGGAATATTCCTGGAGAATATTCCTCCAGTGGTAGAGGTGCTCATTTCACTGGACAAGTTATAAAGAAGTTAAATAAGTTATTACAAACACAATGGTATTAGGCAAAGCTAACTGAACTGACTGTATTGCCTTGTTCAAAGGTAATACTGATTGATGGCAATCAGCTCCACTCCCCTTGGAAAACATAGACTGACCCCTTATAAAATAGGTACTGGAAGATGTACGGCCCTAATAATAGACTCACAAATCTCATACTTTCATAAGTTCTGACATGACTTAATATTACAAGATTTTAATGCATTATGCTTATGTGTGTGTGTGTATGTGTGTATATATATATATTTATTTATTTAATTTTATTTATTTATTTATTTTTTTTTTTGAGACGGAGTCTTGCTCAGTCACCCAGGCTGGAGTGCAGCGGTGGGATCTCGGCTCACTGCAAGCTCCGCCTCCCGGGTTCACGCCATTCTCCTGCCTCAGCCTCCCGAGTAGCTGGGACTACAGGTGCCCGACACCTCGCCCAGCTAATTTTTTTGTATTTTTAGTAGAGACGGGGTTTTACCGTGTTAGCCAGGATGGTCTCGATCTCCTGACCTCGTGATCCTCCCGTCTCGGCCTCCCAAAGTGCTGAGATTACAGCCGTGAGCCACCGCGCCCGACCATGCTTAAGCATATTTTTACCAGTTAAAAGAAACCCTTTGTGACCCACCAGCTGATGACAACTAGATCTTTCATGATCTAGAACCCACTGAATGGGTCTTTTGGAAGCAACACCAGAGAAAGGCTGCCCTTGAGACTCAATGAAAGGGACCATACCAAGTTTGCCCACCACCCACACTACCGCAAAATTTCAGGGCCTCAAGCCTTGGATCCCTACATCTCAACTCAAGAGAGCCCCTCCAGACTCTTGGGACAGTAAATCCACTGGAGATCTCAAGGTAAAGCTGACTAGGGAAGCTTTTCCCTAGTCATGTGATAATTAAGATTTCAGAATTGACAGCTTTTGCAGGGAACTAGACTGAATGTTGACTATCTCATGTTAAACCTGAATCCCTATATGATCTTAGAGATATTCTAGTTCACCATGCAACAGATTTCATTAATATTCCACGTCTGACTATTTGTTCAAATTGCACATCTGAGCTGGGTGCAGTGGCTCACGCCTGTAATCCCAGTACTTTAGGAGGCAGAGGCAGGCAGATTACCTGAGATCAGGAGTTCAAGACCAGCATGGCCAACATGGTGAAACCCTATCTCTACTAAAAATACAAAAATTAGCCAGGCCTGGTGGCACACGCCTGTAATCCCAGCTACTCAGGAGGCCGAGGCAGGAGAACTGCTTGAGCCCAGGAGGCAGAGGTTGCAGTGAACCGAGATCATGCCACTGCACTACAGCCTGGCCGACAGAACGAGACTCTGTCTCAAAAAAAAAAAAAAAAAAAAAAAATTACTCGTCTGGTTCTTTCCATAGGATTAGGTTTTTAGATTCATATATTCAGACTCTTGCTTAAATCGGAGAGTAGGAAAAACCTATATTGAGGGTTTTGCAGCTAAATTATGCCAGAAACTAAGAAAACCAAAAGAAAGATAATTTGACAGCTTGTAGACAACTTTATAACCCTAATCCCTTAATTGTAACAGGTCATCTACCATACAACGATTCAATAATGAACCCTTGGATAAATATTACCAGTGCTTCCCAACTGGTGATTTCTAACACACAACGTATCACACAAGGAGCTGTCTCTTGTGCCCCTCCAGAATATATTTTTATCTGTGGAGGATTTAATGATCAACCATATGTGTGGGCAACTCCTTGTCTCAAGTGGAAAATAAGGGACCAATGTGGATTAGAGATTCTAATAGTACCACTGTCACTTCATAAGCAACTGGAAACTGAATATTGGTCTATATCTCTTAATTTGTGCCACGGATTAACAAGAAATTGTGGTTGCTTTGGCAGCACATATACTAAATTTGGAACAATACAGAGGAGGTTAGAATGGCCTCTGTGCAAGGATGACACACAAATTCATGAAGCGTTCCATATTTAAAAATAAAAATAATAAAGAGGAATTTTCTGGCAGGCTTAAATTGCTCTAAATGGGCATCTTTTGTAGAATGGTTCTTCCTTGGTTTGGCATAAATGTATATAGAGTTATCATTAGAAATCTGTCTCAAATATTAGCTACTATAGCTGACTGTATTGCAAAGGCTATCGTTGCCCAGAATCCTTTATAAATTCTCTTGCTACCATTGTTTTAGACTGCTTTGGACTAAAACAATGGACTACATTGTTTTAGACTGCTTTGGACTACTTGTTGGCTGAACAGGGAAATGTGTATGCAATGGCTAACACCTCATGCTGCCCTTTCATAAATATGTCTGATATGGTAGAAACCCAGTTTTAAAAAATCAACAAACAAGCTACTTGGTTAAAACAAGTAGATTCCTCTTCTGGCTCATTTTTTGATTGATTTTATTCTAATTATTTTGGTTCATGGTAGACTCTGTTAAGGAATATACTTCATTCTCTCAGTATTATCCTCCTGATAACCATCACAATAGTCTCCCTGGTGTGCTATATTCTCTCAAGTGTCTTAAATGCTCATATACAGCCATCTGTTGTACATCAAATGGTCTCACTACTGTTAAAATAACAAAAACACAAAAAGAACATAAGGAACCATTCAACGAGACTGATGCCATGAATGATGTATTTCATACCAAGACCAAACAAGTCCATGACGATGGTGACAGAGTGGCATCAATGTCCAATTTTAAGAGACTGACTAAAAGGAAGATATTGTTAAATTAACTTAAATTTGGCCTGAAGCTGCCTCCATACCTTGCATTCCTGTGCAGCAAATTTCACCCTAATTTAGTATGTAAACAAACTGATACACAGAACAAATAGCTGAGTCTCAGCCAATCACAGGAAGCCAAATCATCACACCATGCCCAAATAAGGCAAATGCCTAATTGTAGCTAATCAAATGATTTATCTGTTTTGCTTTTGTGTCCATCCTATGAAAGCTCATTGCTCAGGTTACTGGGCAGAAAGAGCTCTCTGAACTTCTTCTAGTTCTGAGGTTTGCCCAACTCAAGAATTTTGTGTGTGTGTGCTCAAATAAACTTTGGTAAATTTATCTAAAATTTTTCTTTTAACAGTTGTAATACTAAAATTTGGAGACATTTGTGCATTAAAATAGCATTACTTTCAGGAATTTATCCCCAAACTGCAATGGTGCTTTTCACATCCTATTGTCATTTTTAAACTGTGTTAAAGAAATATTAAATTCTATACATTTTGTATCAATTTCTTTCTTTTTTTGTGAATGAGCATAATTATGTTTTCCAGGTTATCTTGCCATATGGAAGCACGCTCTCTGAGTGACATTTATTGTTGGTCTGACAATCACCTGCTTACATTCTTTCAAGTGGAAGGGCAGATGCAGAACAACAGAGATGGGTAAAAGTTGTGTGTCTGTTTCCTGCATTGATATTAAATGCCTGATTTCCTGTAATTAAATAAATATACATTTAGACTATTGAAGCAAAAACCAGAAAAGGGCCTTCAATAATAGGTCTCAAAGTGAAATGTCCAAAGGAAATAGCCAAATTCCCCCTTGCCTTCTGGGTAGAATTTTAAAAAGAAGAAAGATATCTGTTGTTAGCATTAAGCAAGGGCTATGTGAAATCAACAGGAAGAGGGAACACTGAAAGATTAAATTAATCCAAGATCTGTGTCTTGTGCTCCTCAAGTTATTCTTCCTATTTCCATTTTACATGTTTATCCTCAAGAAAAACTATCTGTCTTGCACTTACTGTGTTCTTTAATAAACACAGCCAGATGCAGTCACTCACATCTGCAATCCCAGTAACTCAGGTGACTGAGGCGGGATGATCACTTAACGCCAGGAGCTTGAAACCAGCCTGGGCAACATAGCAAGATCCCATCTCTAAAAACAATTTTTAAATTAGCCCAACCTGGTGCCATGCCTGTATTCTCAGCTGCTTGGGAGGCTGGAGTGGGAAGAGCATTTGAGTCCAGGAGATTGAGGCTGCAGTGAGCTATGACTGCACCACTGCACTCCAGCCTGGTGACAGAACGAAACCCCAATCTCAAAAATACAAAAAACAAACAAACAAACAAAAACCTCTGATTTTTCTAAGGATTTAATTATGATAGACAAGTCACTAAAAGATTTAGACACAACAAATTATGATTTGACACAACAAAGAAATACAGTTTTTAGTCTGATTTTAACTCAGCAATATGAAAAGCATTACTTTCTTTCTCTAAGCTGTGTTTAAAGAAAAAAGCTAATGTTTTTGATGAAATGTAATGCCTTAGTCTAAGAAATTCATATTATAACATCTGTAAGAATATTCTGTTTTCTTAACTTTGTCCTTGAGAAATATTTAATAGTGACTTTTATTGCTAAAATAACTTTCATGAAAAATGTATTGACTTTAACTGACCCAAAATTAATATTGCCCTAAGTCTATACAGCTTTCAAAAAAATGTTTTTCTTCACTAAGATTATCCCTTGAAGGTTGCAATAAAAGACTTGATATTAACTTCTAAAGTTTTCAAAATCTGCAACCCAAACTGCAACATTTGATGGATTAATAGTATCTCCTCCTTTCACCATCCCAGTTAGCCAACGACAGATTGACTTTGAAATGCCAAGGCTTTAAAGAAATGAAGAACAACCCAAATACATGTTCTCAACCCCACCTTTGATTGTTATTATCAAATTTTAAATCCCAAAATGATTTGCTTTTAAAAATTAATCCTTGTATTAACATTAGCAATCGAAGCACTTACAACCTTAAAAGACCAAAGAAAAGCATTCTCAGAAGCCTGAATTTAAAACAAAATCAAAAACAAAAATATCCCTGCAATGTTTAAGGCTAAAAGGAGCTTCAAAAATTATTCTGTCCTACTTTTTATTTTAAATGAAAAAATGAAAAGGCTTCCCTTATTAATTCACTGGATTGACAACTTAAAATGCTATTCCTTCATACCCTACCATATCTCCATTAAATAAGCATCATTTCAGTGGACCTCAAATATTATGCATCAGAATCTTCCAAGTTGCTTGTTTAAAATGCATATCCCTATTATCATAATTATCATTATCATTATCATCAATAACTCCAACTCAGTAAATGCAGATTGGGTGCAGTGGCTCACACCTGTAATCCCAGCACTTTGGGAGGCCAAGGCAGGCAGATCATTTGAGGTCAGGAGTTTGAGACCAGCCTGGCCAACATGAAACCCCATCTCTACTAAAAACACAAAAATAGCTGTTCATGGTGGCACACGCCTGTAATCCCAGCTACTTGGGAGGCTGAAGTAGGAGGATCGCTTGAACCTAGAAGGCAGAGGTTACAGTGAACCAAGATCCCTTCACGGCCCTCAAGACTGGGCAACAGAGCAAGACTCCACTGCAAAATAAAACAAAATAAAATAATGAAAAAGCTTCCCTTATTAATTCACTGGATTGACATCTTAAAATGCTGTTCTTCATACCCTACCATATCTCCATTAAATAAGCATCCTTCCAGTGAACCTCAAATTTTATGCATCAGAATCTTCCAAGTTGCTTGTTTAAAATGCACATCCCTAGACATTATCAACAGTAACTCTGACTCAGTAAATCCACATAGGCCCAAAGAATCTGTATTTTTAACAAGCATCCTTCGTGACTCTAGGACAGGTGGTCCATGGAACAAACTTTGAGGCATGATGCTAGGCAATAATATAAACAGGCCATGTGCTTAATATTTAGCCTGTCAGGGGAAACATTTTGTTTAATAGTTTGAAGAACTCCAAAGGCAAAAGATGTACTTGGGAAAGGCAGGGTTGAATAAGAGTCATTTTACAATAACATGTTTTCTAAAGCCTGTTTCATTACTTAGGAGAATACCAATAAATGGAGGTGAAGGCAGTGGGGGAAGAAATCCTTTGTCATTATATTGTACAACCCGAGGACATTTTCCTACAATTTTGGAAGTGCACTTTAAGAGACTGCATAAAATGTGGGGGAAATGTCAAGCCACATTATGCTTTTAAAAGCAAAACAAGAAAAAACAGCTTCTAAATAGGTACTGAAGAATGTCATGAAGTATTATGATTTTCATTTCTAATAATATAAATGAACATCTTGAGCTTAGTTAGTATTTTTTTCAAATTCTTTTAGAGATAGTATTCTTTTTGCTGAGGTAAATGTAGATGAATAAGAAACGGCAGAACTTATTCTTAAGTGATGTGAAATAATGTGAAATAATGCTTTTATCTATAAAGCACAGGGTTTTTTTAAAAAAAACACTATTTGATATAAATTAGTGTGATTCTATTTTTAAACATTTAGATTTATATAAATTAATATGATAGCTGAAGTCTTACCCCGAATATCATAAATTCTACTGGGTTGCTGATTGCTTTCTATTAGTGCATTACTGCATTTCTTTTAAACGAAAGTAGTTTTCCTTTTCAATTGTTAGATTTAACAATTTTAGGTAAAAATCAGTGGTCTTATTTTTTGTTGTTTTTCATTAAAATGTCAAAATATTTCATAGTTTAAGAAAGAAAGTAAGTGGAACAAACCAAATGACTTTAATTTTGATACTTATAAAAATCTCAAATGGATCAGTTGAGGTATATAAAAACATTAGACACTCATATTATTTACAGCCTTCCCCAACTGAACAAAATCTAGACCCACAGAATTGACACAGGATAAATTCAGGGAGGCTTACCTACTCCTAGATGGAGCTGCCCAGGAAAACCAGAGGGCCCTGATGGGACCCACCACTCTGAAAACAATGCTTAGTTCCTTCAATCAGCAGCAATCCCAGCAATGCAAACCACTGAAGACAGTCCTGATGTGTGGACAGCCCCACTATGTGGATGCCCCGATTTGAGCTCACACTAGGAAGGATGATCACCAATCAGTGTCACAATGTCAATATTCCAGGGGTGTTCCTCATCTATAAATGACCAATTCTGGGGGGTAGGGTGGTCCCAAACAGGTTTCAGGACTATGAGCAGTGGCTGTGAAGGACAGAAAAGGATTTGTCTCTAATACTAGACACAACACACCCAATATGAAGTTCTCTAAGGACCCTCTGAGAACTAGTAAGCCTGGTGGCTGCAAATCATTGCCAAATTTACTTGTAGTAGTCTACTGACACCCACTAGAGATTCAAGATTGCAAAACTCAACTCGCTTACTTGGTTCGTTCAAATACTTTTGCATAAACAAGAAACATACAAGGAAATTTCAAATGTTCTGTTTTACAGTACAATCAGATTGGAAAGTACTTGCCTCAAAGTTACTATCAGGCCTATTAGTGTTTAAGAATTTGCGGTCGGGCTCTGTGGCTCATGCCCGTAATCCCAGCACTTTGGGAGGCTGAGGCGGGTGGATCACAAGGCCAGGAGATGGAGACCATCCTGGCCAGCATGGAGAAACCCCATCTCTACTAAAAATACAAAAATTAGCCGGGCGTGGTAGCACATGCCAGTAGTCACAGCTACTCAGGACGCTGAGGCATAAGAATTACTTGAACCCGGGAGGCAGGGGTTGCAGTGAGCTGAGATTGCGCCACTGCACTCCAGCCTGGTGACGAAGCGAGACTCTGTCTCAAAACAAAAAAACAAAAAAAAAAATTTCATATTTCTTCCTTTTGGCATGAATCCTCATACTAAAGGCTGCACACCAATACTCAAGAGGTAAAAACTAGCTTGCCTTCTAGAAAATAGCTGGAGGGCAGAAAGGGGGGTAACAATGAAATAACGAACAATTATAATAACTTTCATTATTGAGAATCTAGGAGAAAAGCTCTGATAGTCACTTTTTAAACATTCATTATTTCAAATCCCTATAAAAACAAAATATATGTTATACTCTCTTAAGAAAAACAGGTCAGAAAAACGAAATAAGCTGCTGAAGGAAATGCACAAAGATTTGAACAGAAGATGCCAAAGTCTACACACTTTCCACTATTTAAAGCCCTATCTAGTCTCCCATTGAGAGAAAATGAAATTGTCATATCATGAGATTAAAATTTTGCATTTGTGTACAAATAGTTTCTATGAATATGTATATGTATTGTAGAAATAGAGATGGATAAAGACACAGAAAATAATTGAGAATAAGCCAAGAAAAGGAGCAGCTATCCCAATACCACTAGTCCTAGTTCTGCCCTGGATGTAACAGTCAGAAAATCACTCCACTCTCTGGGGCCCAGTTTCTTCATCTGTAAAATGGAATTAATAATCAAGAATTTACTTTTCCTCAAAAAACGATAGGGACATGTTAAAAAGACACAGGAGCCAACCTGAAGGATCCCCATTAGCCAAAGTTGGAACAATTTGAGCAACAAAATAAACAGCGATGGTACTAGGTGATAACCCATATAATAATTTTAAAATCCATGAGTTCATACTAATATAAATAAATAATTGAAAAAATACATGGATGGAGGAGAAGAAGCAGCTCTTCCTTACAGGGGAATCCCAATTAGTAAATATAGAAAGAATGAGAGAAATATATAATCACAATTAGGCAAAGACTAGAGAGTAAGAATCGCCGCAGGCAACTTCCACTGAAAGAGACTAAAATCAGTGAGTGAAGATTTGAAAAGAAACAGGTTATTATTAATAGAAAACTCTCAAACTATCTTACCCAGGATATTTATCAATTTCAAAGGGACAAAATAATAACTTTACAGTGAAAAAACCCACAAGACAGAATCTTAACCAAGTGATCAAAGTTAACATCATCAGTAATAAGATACAGCCTGTACCCCTTAATATGATGTACTGAGAAGAATACAATACTACCATTGCAGTAGTCTTGCCAAGAATATGTAACCTCAATCTAATCATGAGAAAACATTAGATAAACCCAAACCGAGAGACATTCTACAAAATAGCTTGCCAGTACCCATCAAAAGTGTGAAGTTCATAAAAAACAAGGCAGGAAAGGGAAATTGTCACAGATTAGAGGAGACTAAAGAAATAGAACTAAATGCAATGTAAAATCCTGGATTGGATCCTAGAATAGACCAAAGGCATTAAGGGGAAAACTAGTAAAATATTAATTTTCTGGTTTTGATAATTAAGCTATGATTATGTAAGTTGTTAAAATTAGGGAATGTATTTAACTGCAAACATATTACAATTAAAGGTGAAGTACTGGGTTCCTAAATCACATCCCATGCTTTTCTATCTCTGAGTCTTTTATCACATCATTCGCTTTAGCTGAAATGTCCTTGTTCTCTTCTTCTTGGCCAAGTCTTTCCCGTACTGCGAACTCAAATAGAATGCTAGCACCTTCATGGTTCCCATGGTCAGAAGTCATTTCTCTCTCCTATTACTCCCACAGCACTTTAACCACACCCTTACCATAACACGTACCCACATTCCCCCTTGTATTTTAGCAACTGATATAAATGACTCATTAATCCTGCCTGACAAGATTCATTAAATATTATCATATTATCTCTGTTATGCCACACAATGACTATAATTGTATCTGACACAGACCTGGGGCTCAGTAATGGCTTTTGAAAAGACCCTTGATTACAACTGCCATTGTGAACTTCAAGTTCGTAAGGCATCAATAAATAATCCAGACTGCCAATGTACTCATATGCAATGAGAGCTAGAACTGCCAAGGCAATAGGGGGCTCATCTCAGGTTAGCCAGCATATTTTTTCCTATTAGACGAAGCACATATGGAAAGCTAAATTAGGATCAGAAGGTTGCTTGGGAAGCAAGGAGAATAAGTTGGGCATGTTTCGTGAACAGAGCAACAGGCTAAATGGCTTGATCATAAAACTACACCCACTACAGGGCCAGACTCTCCTGTTCTCAGCTCTGGGCTTCATCTTTGCTTAGTGCTCCATCAATACTGACAAATTTTTCCTTTATGACTATTTGTCTATTTCCACCCTAACTATTCTCTCCTTTTTAAATTTTTTTATCATTTATTTTGCCATTCTCAGCCCTGGCTGCATTTTAAAATCACCTGGAGAACTCTCAAAAACCCTGATACCTGGGCCATTCCCGAGGACCAATTAAATCAGACTTTCTAGAGGTGGGTCTCAGGCCTCAGGATTTTTGATAGCTCTCCAGGTGATTCCAAGATGCAGCCAATGTTGAGAACTAGTACTATATTGATAAAATTTTTGCTTACCTATGTTAATATCACCAAGCAGAAAACAGACAAGTCCAACATTTCCTGCCTTTTTCCCTGATATCATATGTTCTCTCCACCCCCCTCTCCTGAGGATACGTGATCTCACCTATTCTGTAGTGTGTCTACTAATTTAATGCCTAGGTTTCTGGAGACGCCTTGTCTTCACCCAAATGGAAGGCTTTCAGGCAGTATCTCACAGGCCTCCAGTGCAGCACATTGTTAGGTCTATCAACACAGTAAGGTAGGACAAAATACTTTTAACATATACAACAGGCAGAAGGATTCAATATTTTATTATTACCATCAGTGTTTGACAGAAATGAGGTGGGAGGCAGCTGGAACCAAGAGGTAAAGAGTATATCCAAAAATATCTTGAGTGCTAACTTCTTTGTGGTTCACTATGTGGGTCCACCATGTGATAGAAAAATGAATCAGAAAAAGATCAATCCCTCATGCTGAGAATTTGACGTGGTTCATACGATGTAAACTGTGCTTTGTACCATGAGAGATAAAGATGCTATGAGAGTTGGGGGGATTGCGATTGGGGTGGGGAGTGATTTCTAGCCAGGAGATTATGAGAGGCTTTGTTTATGGGAAAGGAACCTTGTTTATTGGAACCTTTGATTATGGGAGAGTAGGTGGCATTTAAGCTGGGCCTGGGAGTCAGGGTAAGATTTGAAGATGTGGGACTAGGAGGAAGGGCATTCTCAGAGGATACGGCCTAAGCAAAGATGAAAAGGCGTGAAACTGCGGAGGATGGGCAGTAGTTCCATTTCCTTCCTACATGGAGGAAAATAGAAGACATTAATATTTGAAATATTCTGTCATTCTGGTAGTTTTGGAACTATTCCCCATCAAAGATTTGGTTAAATCTTGACCAGAAATTATGAGAGTTCAGTTGTCTGATGTTTAACACTCATAATCTGATGTATGTGCCCAAAGGGTTGGGTAGTAGATGCAGAGGCCTCACTCATGCATTTATATATTTCAGTCTTGAAAGGCCCCAAATTAAATTATAGAAGAGGGAATCTGGAGATAAAGAGACCAGCCATTTCAATGGTAGTGATAGCATTTTTCTGTGAGGTGCAATTTTGGTCACCTGCCATTTCCTATACTATTATTTTACCTTAATAAAAAGAAGATAACACCAGCCCTGTGCAAGTTAAGAGTAAATTTGGGTCTGATGATGAGAAATATCTCTGTTAACAAGAACGGAGCAATCTGTGCAAGTCACTCCTCAGGAGTCTGGGGAAGTGGCAACCTGCCAGCTCAGCTGCACACAGAGCCCAGGCGGCCCCACAGCTGTCTCTCAGCACTGCCAGCAGCCATTACCGTGGCAACGGCCCCTCCCAGGAGAGCAGCTCAGCCCACTGAAACCATCCATCATTTAAAAATCAACACAGATGATTCCAGATGAGATCCTTGCAACAACCACAAAAATCTTTTAGAACTGTCCTTTCTAAGGACGTAATTCAGACAATATAGACTGTGAATTCGATGGGTGATTCTCAAAATTCAGTATGCTTTGGGCTCATTTGGCGGGCTTGTCAAAACACAGATTGCCAGAACCCCACCCCCAGAATTTCTGATTCAATGCAGCTGGCTGGGGTAGAGGCAAAGAATTCGTACTTCTAGCAAGTTCCCAAGTGAGGTTGGTGATACTGGTCTGAGGTCACACTTTGAGAACCACTGGGTTACATACTAGCATTGTATCACTGTTGATTTCCTGATTTTTGATTGCTGTACTATGGTTATGTCAAAGAATGTCCTTGGTCTTGGAAAATACTCAAAGTTGTATTATATTTAGGACAAAGGAGTATCATGTCTGAAACTTATTCTCAAATGGTTCGTTAAAAAATGTAGATAGAAAGATAAAGCAAATGTGGAAAAATAACAATTTGGGAAATCTGGATAAAGGGCATACGGAAGTTCATTGTGTTATTCTTGTAACATTTCTGGTAGTTTAAAATTACATTAAAATTATAAATTTTTTCAATTAATACAGGGAAAGAAAGTTATAGCAATATATACCATGTATGTCTAATATGGTAGCGAGAAGCCACATATGGTTATTTATATTTAAATTAATTAAATTTAAATAAAATTTAACATCCAGGCCCTCAATTGCACTATCCGCACTTCAAGTGCTAAAGAGCCATGTATATGACTAGTGACTACTATATTAGACAGCACAAGTATAGCCCATTTCCATCAGCACAGAAAGTTCTGTGGAATAGTGTTGACTACAGTTTAAAATATTCTAAGACATGGAAAGTGTCTTTGAAAAAGTCAATGTCCTAAAAGCAGCAATAGAGATAGCAGTAACAGTTTAAGCAGTATGAGTCAGTTGTTTCTAAAATAACAGTTTATTAACTGAAGGAGGCTAAAGAAGAAATATGATGAAATTATAGCAGGTGGATCATAGTATGCAACATATGCATATGCAAGTATCTTTAGCTTTGCATGAATTGGTGACATATTTGCCAGAGTAACTATTCAATATCACTGCTCACACCTGTCATCATCTTACTGATTTTGTCAACAATCCATTGGATGATGGACAAGCAGATATCCAAATGACCTGGTTCTTCTCCACTCACCCTCTGCCCCGTCCACTTTCCTTCAAGCAAAGCAGGGTCAAGACATAGATGGAAAAATACCCAGCAAGGCCAAGGCTGACCTGAAGGGGAATGGCCAAGACATGGAATATTTCAAACTTGTTCAGATATTTTAACTTGGCTATTGGTTTCATTTTGGGTGATACATCAGCTAATGTGTAAAGCAGGCAAGGTTGTTTTCGCTGCTATCCCTTTTCCTTCTGAGCTTCTTTTCTTTCTCCTGTCTCTTCTTTTTTCTCTCTCAAACAAATGGCACCTTTAAGTTAGGTCGAGTTGTCCAAAGTTTCTGGCCCAAACAGGACTGTCATCTACTCTAAAGAGCATCTTTTTTTCCTCATGTCTTTTGGGCTCCAGCAATATCCAAGAGATAAGCTGACTTCATCCTAAAGTATGAACAGTACCAAATTCTCCCAAGGTGCATTTGGCTAACCCTAGCTTCCATAATATTCTGGGAGATACTTTTTGAGCATAGTCATCTTTGGGTATTCTCTGCCTGACCCAACCCCTGTCAATCCCTTCTCCATAACCTCTCAGGAGTAAACACACAGATCCACACTGCAGCTACACATGTCCATTTTCCCCTCTCCCGCTTCTCTAAGCAGCTTCACACTCCCTTGGGGCTCAGTAAATACACAGTTATTACTTGGATAGAACTCAGAGTGGTTGGAAAAATTGTAAATACCTCAAGCTGTAAACCACAAATTGATAAATATGAGGAATTCTTGTGGGGAAAAAAGGCATACTTCCATTTCTAAACTTCCACTGAAGAAATTAAACCATAGAGCTGGAATTCAAAACTCAGGACATGTACCTCTACTCTAACCAAGCATCTGTTAGAGCATTTAAATGTCCATCTAAGCATCAGACCATTCTAGAAGGTCTGCCCCTCCCCCATCAAAAAATTGTTGAAGCATTCTTCTGCAGTGATTTCTCCTTTTTTGTTTTTTTGTTTTTTTCTTAGAGATAGGGTCTTACTCTATCACCCAGGCTGGAGCACGACGGCATGATCACAGTTCACTGAAGCTTTGAACTGCTAGGCTCAAGCAATCCTCCTGCCTCAGTTTCTCGGCTAGCTGGAACTACAGGCTCATATAACCACACCCTGCTAATTTTTAAATTTTTCTGTAGAGATGCGGGGGTAGGGGGGGGGTCTCACTATGTTTCCTAGTCTGGTCTCGACCTCCTGGACTAGCAATCCTCTCACTTTGACCTCCCAAAGTGCTGGGATTACAAGTATGAGCAACCACGCCTGGCCTCCTCCTTAAAATATATTCGTTTTTACTGAGTTTGCCAGTGGAGGGAAAAACCCTTCCTTAGAAACAAGTTTTGTCAATTATCTACAGATAATCATTCTTAGCTGCAAGACATGGGATCCCAGGTCATTATAGTTCAATTTATGGTTTGATAATTGGACTTTTAAGATCTCTTTATAGAAGGCTTTTTACCATTCAGCATATTTTTATAAAGACTTCCAAGAGAAAAGGAGAGTCTCACCTCACAGTACTCCGTGATAATGCAGAAATTATCTTGCTCCACAAAACTTGCATGGAACTTGACAATGGCTGGGTGGTCCAGCTTGGAGAGGAGCTGGGCTTCCAAATTGGCATGCACAGTTTCATTTGGATTTAGTTCTCCAACAGATATTTCCTTAAGTACCTTTCTGCAGTCAAAAAAAATTTTTTTAAACATTTACAGCCAAAAAACACATTTAACAAATATCATCAAGTGGTACAGAGCCACTAATTAATGCCCAGGTTGTGACCTACTCATATATCTGGTATTGCCTATTATGACACTGTGTCTCCTGGTGGGACCTGGGCCTGTTTTCCTGTCCTGCTTCCCCAAGGCCTCTGACCTCCTCATCTGTGTACCCTACACTTCTATAAGGGCAGACATGGAACTAATCTTGAGCAATATTGCTGGGGTGGCCCTTCCTCCACCTCTCTAGATGTTTCAGTGTCTCTTGGTTTCTCTTATAGTTATCTATTTCTGTCTGTCTCTTTCTATGTGCGTTCACACACACACACACACACACACATATATGTAATCCATCACTCTCTCTGTATCTTATTCTTTCTTTGCCTCTTTCCTTCTCTGTCTCTGCCTCTTTCTGTGTCTCTCTTTGCCTCTGTGTATGTATTTACACATATTTACACACACTTACAGGCATGCTTCTCTCTCTCAGCTTAAAGTTTTCCAAATATATTGACTTAATATTGGTAGGAGCAATATTTATTTATTTTCTTTTTAAAACTATCCTTGGCATATCATACTTTATTACTACCAGTATTTAAAAGGAAAAATTAACTAAAACCATTAATAGAGATATTTAGTATTTCTAACATGTATAAATGAAAGAGCTCATTAAATCCCCAAGCCATTAATTTAAAAATTGTGATAACTCTATGAGGAATAGACCAAAACATTATCTCTTCCCATCTAAGAAAAAAAAGAGTCTGATAAACAAATCAATTATAGTACCAAAGTGTAAACTAGACTATTGGAAAAAAATACCTTAGAACACCAATTATGTTTGCAGACACAGTCTGCTGATTATAAGTAAGCACTGGCAGTTCATTAAGGCAAGTTCAGCAGGACCAGCAATAGAAAGCATTTTACAAAAATCTTCCTTAGGAGTAGCTACCTATGCATGTCAATAAAAATGTATTATCGTAGAAAATATCTTTAGGCCCTTTAACCAGCCCATAGATTAACCATCATTCTCCAGTCCTTCCTAACAGATGCTGACAGATGCCCTTGCCACAGGGAATGCCTCCAGCTAGTAAGCTCTCCTTGACATGCCCATGAACTTCTGCCCTCCCAGTTGAGATGTGTGCTTACCCAAGTCATTGTGTTTATTCCCAAGTCTGCTAATGCCAGTTATGCTCATCATTGTAAATTTATGACTTCAGTATAACTTAAATGAAGAGTGAGCGTGAGAGTTATCTCTGCTAGGAAAACGAAGTCAAATGAAAATCAAAAAACTTGAAAAGAAAAAGTTGCAAAAATAAAAAGCTGTCAAGTAACTGAAAAGACAGTTCTGAAAAGGTTAAAAATGTGAAAATCTAGTATTCTAAATTCAGATTGTTACAGAAAAATAAATCTAGAAAACTAGGTCCTAAAAAATAATATAATAATAATATATATCTTATGGATGTAGTTTATGCAAAAAAAAAAAAGATGAAGAAGTCTCTAACCAGAGGACACTGAATGCTGGCTATACAGCCAAAAACTGGAGAAAATGTACAATGATATATTTTAAGTTGATGTAAATGTTTTAATTAATGTCATTTTATTTTAAAATTGTTTCCTTTTTTTAACCAAGTACCAGCTCCAATCACATTGGAGAGAAGAGTTTCTACCATTTTTTAAAATGTGATTATACTATTAACTTTTCAGTAATTCAAACAAGCCTCTCCCTCTGTTTTACGATAGAAGAACCATAATATCCTCAGGCATTACCAGAGGTAGAGCTTTCTTCTTGTTTCATATTCAGGGTCTAGAAGTTTTGATATTGCAGTCAGCACACTATTGTATAGTATTCCCCCATACCATTTCTCAGTGAGAGACGACGATCAAAATAAATAAATAAATAAATAAATAAATAAATAAATAAATAAATAAATAAATAGATAGATAGATAGATAAATAAAATTTTAAAAACTCATTACAACTCTAAGTTAGGAAATCCATCCTACAAGCTGACACCCTAAGTAGGAAAATGTAGAAACTGCCCTTATCCTATTCCGGGGTTGGGTAACATTTGACTTTTTTTTTTTTCCCAGAGCAGTAAAAGCTAGGTTAAGTTTACATTCTCCAAAAATCTCATAAGGAAAACCTTCTAATCCAAGATGACCATTACTGGGAAGTCACTTCCCCTAAAATTTGAGTCCTTTAATATTTTATTCACTTTAAATGTTCTCCATGGTCTTCCCATTCTGAACTCATCTCATCCCCAAAAGACACCAACAGCAGGCATAAACTGCTTCCACAGAGGAGGCCAATTTGCATTAGAAAGGGCAGCTCTGCCTCAGGAGCCTCACAGGCAAGGACTCCACTATGCCATTAACAGGTGTCTTTCAATGTGACTGCAACACAGAAAGCTGGAACACTTGTCTTCCTTCCCCTAACAGGTGTTTTCACATTGGTTTCAAACAGCCTATTACGCTCCTACTTAATAAGAAGTAGATTCTAGAGAAATGCCTGCTTGGTAACATTCTGTAAAGACTGTTCTATCAAGATTTGGTTTAAAATGACCTAATGTTATTAGGAGTGGCATTCAGACTGTTAGTATACCCAAAGAAGCTTGACATGACATACAAGACTATGTTTTTTTGTTACTGAAGATTACAAAGCAGCAGGTGAAGCACAATGACATCTTCGTAGAGCTTTTTCAGTAATTTACTGTACCCCAGCTAGCATGCAGTTATAAAAGTCACAGTGGTTAAGCATGACAATATAAAGTCTTACAAACCTGCAATATTCTCTTGCTGTGAAGGAACAAATGCTATAAAAAGCTTCAAGATACTTATTTTTCCTTGCAAACACCAACTATTGTGCAGCAGAGCATGAGATTTTACATACAAAATGTAACTACCTGAGCCCCATCTGGCACCCTGATGATAAAGCATAACCCATTTGTCCACAATTTGGCAGATGAAGGGAGAGCTATTAAGACAGGTGATATCTATTATAATCATCTCATAGATGATGCAGAGACATTCACCTTCCTTGCTTGAAATCATGTCACTGAGCTGGCAGAGGAAACTCTCATTGCACATCACTTAATACGAGATCCATATCAGCCAAAGACAGCATGAAGACTTACCAAGTCAGGGACAGCTTGTTACTTGCCCAGTGATTCCCAGTCTGTCACCCCTCCTAAATAACATGACAGACATTTATTTTATCAGAGCCTCAACTCAGGAGAAATTTCATGACAGTAGCAAAATTAGGCATCCCTTGGAGACGTACTCATTTTGCAAACTTCCCAAGTTACATGCTTTCTTTCTTTCTAGAATCAGCGAACTGACAAACTTTGGAGAATAACTTTGGAAATTCGAGATAACTATGGCTAATATCATTCCCTTAAAATTGGCCTATGTTTTGTAGAAATGGGGAAGATGATATCTTTGAGATATTCATTAAGGGCTATTTTTCTCCAAATTTTCACATATCTTTTCACATTTTCCCCCATTTAACCAGCAGCATGCGCTGCTTCAGGAAAAAGGTGACATCACCACAGAGAATATGAGTCAAACATGTCCTGAGTTTTTAAAGAAAAGACCAAGGCTAAAGAGAAAGGATCTGGAGGAACATATGAACAGTGAGTGGGTGAGCATTCTTCTGCCAGGTGAGAAAGAGATCTTTCTCTAGATCAGGGGAAGGGGACAGGGTCAGAGGGCAGGTAAAAAAAATTAGGAACTGCTGAGCCCTTGAAAATAGTTGCTGTGCTGTCAGGTCCAGAAAGGCAACTAAAAAGAGAACTCCAAGATGGGTAGGAAGGTCTGAGAGGAAGAGACCTGTGCTCTCCCTCCAAAGTAGGGCTTAAAGGATTGCAGAACACCCACATTTTCTTATGTCTAGCAAGGGTAAGGAGCTGCAAAAAGCTCTCCAAGGGGCGTGTAAACAGATGGGCCTAAGAGAGCTCTAGAATCTCCGGTACCCCAGGAAGGCATGGGAAGCAGCAGAATGAGATGCCATGCAGTCAACAGCCATCTCAGTGAGGGTCAGTCAGCTGGTAGAACTGGAAACCTTTGCAGTAGAGACAACAGTCCTTTCCTTTCTGATTTAACTATTAACATTCATTACAGGTAACTAGTAAATACCTACTGCATGACTACAGTGTGGTGGGCACTGAGGAGTTAAGATCTCTGCTTTTGTGTCTACTGGGAAAGATAGACAACAGGTAAGTGTGCATGAATGTGTGTATATATCATGTATGGTTATGTTTTTCAAAACTTCAAATTCCGATGAATGCTGTGAAGTTGAGGTAAGGATGTCTGAGGCCCTTCTGCTTTCAGAACTGTGATCCTGATGTGATCAGCAGCTACTGTACCCACTTAGCCTAAGTTATGGGAAATTTTCATTTCAACTTAAATGAGTAACTTTTTGGCTTTTGATTTTGCTTGTGTGTGTGCATGTGTGTGTTTTATCATTTGCCTGTTTTACAAAGAGAGATTATCAAATATAATCAGGAGTTTTAAGATTTTTCATCCCTCTTGGAAGGGAGGAATTATTTTTATCGACTTTCTTAAATGGGAAGGTCTCTTTTTTCTAATTTACAAGGAAATAGTTTCATTATAGAAAAATTTGAAAACACAACATAAGGAAAATATTACCCACAATCCAACATAGAGACCATCAGAATTAACATTTCTGTGTATTTCCTTACAATCTTTTTGCTACATGTATTTCTTAATAGTAGAGACCAAACAGCTTATACAATTTGCTTACTGCTGTTTTCATGAGACATTATGATAGCAGACACTTGTCATTTGTGACTGCCCACTTTAGACAGCTTCCTTACATTGTGGCAGATTCCTGGGCTGTGAGTCTTGCCTCCCCTGGAGAGAGAAAAACAGACAAACCAACCCTATGACTCCCAGCCTCCCTTGAGCTTGGGTGCTGATGTGTGACCTAGGTTCTGTCAGTCAGCTGCATCCAGCCAACACTTTGATGTGAGTGTGAGCTGCATCAAGAAACAAGGCGGCACAGGGTCTCCATTTTGCAAATACATGTATCATCAGAAACAGCATGGCCCTGAGCTCAAGGGCAGTAGGTCACTTCACTGGTGATGTTCTGCCCTCTAGCCTGCTCCCCCAGCCCTCCTACCACTGCTGTGAACTACCTGTGTTCTATAACAAATCCTTTTCTGCTTAAACTGGCAAAGGGTGGCTGCTCTTACCTGCACCTGGGAGTCCTGACCAATGCAATTATGCATCACAGAAGTACTTTCAGGTGTTACCACAAATCACTGTAAACACTTTGGGGCAATGAAAGCCAAACCTCCAAAGGTCTGGCTCATTTGGTTCATTTTTATTTCCACCTTAGACTCTTCTAATGCATTTAAGACTGCGGTAATTCTTTCTCCATTTACAGATAGAAATTGATGGTGGAAAACATCCTGTTTTAAAGTTATTTCATCTCTTTTAATATGATATATAATTTTCAAAAGTAAAGGGGCATGAAAAAGATATATAATGGCAGAAAGTAATGTTTATTCAAAAGTTGGCACATTGATAAAAATAATGGAAAAGCCAGGAACTAAAGGTACCTAAAGGAATAGCTGGTGGGGAAAAAAAAAGAGTGGAGGTTAGTAGCAAGTATACTACAGTATACTACAGATGGAGTTTCATTTTATTTCTGTTGTTTTTCCTTCCCTTGGTAAAACAAAAGTATTATTTTTATGTCTGTGTCACATTAAAAGACAAAATTATTTTATGGGTCATCACCATATGCCGTAATATGCACTGCTTTTTGTTTTTTAACAATTAAACCCGTAGACCTAGCTTATTCGGGGGTTAGAACTCTCTAATTCATCTTATCCATTCTACGCACCCCTAATTCATCTTGTTCATTCTACGCACCCCTGATCACAAACATGTAGCAGAGTCTTTGGACACAGCAGGGGTTAAAAGGGCATCATGGTGCAGTGCAGGGATGGCAAACTGTAGGTGCCCATGGCAGACATCAGCAACTGAGGAACAAACTGCCAAAGACTTTGAGAAAGGAAATCTCACCTTTCTGTTACTTTACCGTCTATTAACTATCTTCTGTGTGACAAATACCATGCCATGTGCTGGAGATACAAAGATGAAAAAGACAAAACTCCTGCCCTCCAAGAGAGCTCAGTCCCATGGGGAGGCCAACAAGTATATAAATAGTTGGACAGCTTCATGATAAATGATAAAACAGAGCTGGGGTTAGGCAGTGAGGATTCCTAACCTTTCTTTGAGGAGAGAAGAAAAGGCAAAATCTATGGACTAGAGTTTCAGGATGTTCATTTTGCAAATGCTAACTGCTTTATACTTGCTACAGTGCCTTTTCCCTGGGTGGATCTCAAGCAGCAAAATAAATGAATTTATCATTCTTTACTATTTGCCCTGTATAAATCAATATCCAGTAGAAGAGTGTCTGTAATTACCTGAATAGACTATGAAAGCTAATCAGCATATGACTCTTTAAAAAAACTAGTTAATACATTATATTATATATTACAATATTTTATATATGGTGTATTTTTCCTTAAACACATACATAAACATACACAAAATCACACTATACATTATGGAATGTGGTATTAAAATGTTACAGGGAGGAGGAGTATTTTTTAAGAGATACATAAAACTGTCAGGTTCATAAACCACTCCTTCCTTCCTTGTTTTCTTTCTTCCTTCCTCTCCACCTGTTTATTCCCCATTTTTTCCAAAAAAAATATTGAAGCTTTACATAGCAAGATCTTTAAAATTAGGGTTAGGAACCCTCCCATTAAGCCATGCTTTGCTCTGGAGGACTCTCTTCATTTGCGTCCCCTAGAAGGCAAACCCTGAGACGAGGATTTGAATGCAAGTAGTAATTTGGGAAGTAATAGGAAAGTGGGGAAGTGAGACCGGAGGGGAAGGAAGCCATGAAAGGGTATATCATCAAGACAAGTTACCACTGAGAGCAACTGGAGCTTAATTCTGTCAAGAAACTCTGGGAGCTAGTGTAGGACATTAACCTCAGAGTTCTCCTGCCCAAAGGGTGAGGAGTGATGGGGCTGGGATATTAATCTGCCAATTCCCATTGTCCACTGACTAAAACGGCTCCCTGGAAGTATTAATTCCTCCACTCTTCTCCCTAGGCAGAGCACAGGAAATCCTAATGGCTAGAAAGAGCACTCAGGCAGAATTGCATGGCAGGCAGCTGGAGGCTGAGTCCATGCATAACAAAATGTTAAGTGCCCAGGGGATACAGGCAGGACCCCAACACTGTCTTCCACAGGATAAAAATAAAGGAAATTCCTCTCATTTTAAATTCTGGCCTGGTTTCCCTATATTCCTGAAGATGGCTAGTATATAAAGATTCCTAGCCAAAATAAAATAAAGTGGCTTGAATATTCAGTAATGAAACTGCAAGCCAATTATAATCTATAGATAAATTCCATTTACTATGCTTTTCAAGACTGATTTTGTTTACAAATATTTTAGCAGCATGTAAGAGTATTACAGATAACAAATAATTAATAATACAGCTAATAAAGAACAAAAAAGAATAAAATTATTTCAGATATTTTTGTTTGGCAAACATGCTATTTCTGGCTGCTGTCTAGATTATATTTCCATCTGTGGTGACAACTTTCATGCAGTGTTTCAATGCTGGTACTATAACAAATCATTGCAAGTTGCCTTTTAGTTTTAAGGAGCAAAAGAGGATAAACAAAAATTTTAGGAGTAGGTGGTTTGAAGACAAATATTGCATGAATAAAAAATACTTAATCACCATCATGTGAATTCTATGAGTTTTCCCATCTGTATAAATAAGCAAAATAGAAATGACTTGAGCACATGTCTCAAGGCTGGCAATAGTGCTGGTGCTCCCTGGAGTTCTCTGCAGAGAATCTCTTGTGTCAATGTAAGAATAGAGCTGGTATCCAAATGGACCATGTCCTGCATTTCCCTAGAGGGCTTCTTGGAAGTGACATGGAGAAAAGATAAAATGTCTGACCGCTCTATTGTACAAAGCCCCTCCCCAAGCACATGACCAAAGAGTTGTTAGCCAAGCCAAACAAAAATGCATGAGTGCATGCTAATTAACTGGGGAGCAACAAAAGTCTGCATTTGTTCAGGTAGTGTTGGAAAAGCTTGTGCATTTGTGCACTCACAACACGACAGTCATGTCTTCCCCCCACCCCCATTTCTAAATCACAGCCGCTATAAAAGCTTCTGGGGCTGTCTCCTAGAAGACTGGAGAAAAATTTGCCCATTCCTCTTCTTTTACCTACAATATGAGTGGATTCCCTTCATGGAGGAGACAGCTTTCTGGAACTTCTTTTTATCTACTTCTCTAAAAGTTCTCTTTACCACCAAGGATGCCTTCGGTCAATTCTAACTTCCCCTTTAAAATCATATATAGCTCCTCCTTGTCCCTGTCTTTCTCCCCTACACCCTGAGACAAATGGTCAAGCAATTCTATTTTTCTTACTTATACAGATGGGCAAAGTCATGGATATTGTGGCTTAATTATTGTGAGAAACACTGATGACTGCCTACCCCACACAAAGTCATCCCCCAACACCCCTAACATCATATGCTCTGGAAAGGAGGATCCTCTCCCTAGTTCCTGCGGTGAATCATAATTGGTCTGGAAAAGATGTTCCTCACTGATAAAAAGAGAAGTATGAGAGGAAACTCTTCTTTCATCTGCCTCTGCATGTGATCATCTGCTTGTGACTCCTTGAACTACGGCAGCCAGCTGGAGTCATGAAGTAAGCCACCGTAACATGACTGGCAGAAGCACGGAGAGGTAAGACAGAAGGCACCAACGTCCCTGATGATGTTGCTGAGCTGCTGAATTAGTCACCCAGGAAGTGCCATCTCTCCAGACTTCTTGTTAGGGGGATAAGAGTTTCTTATGGTTTAAGCCAATTTGATAGCATCAGCCATTTCCTGATACTAACACTTTGCTACAAGAAGTAAGACGAGATGTTTAAAGAAGAGATTAGAAACAGAGGTAGAGAATGTAGTACAGTAAATATTCCACTCATTTGTAAATGCTTAAGGTTATAAAAACCCAAATGATAAAGTTATTTAGGCATAGCTATGCTGTATAAAAAGATTAAAAGAAAGGTAAGCCCTTTGAGAACCGGGTAATGTCTTATTTACTTAGAAAGCAGTTAATGAGTCTCCTAATTTAAAACATGTATAACTTGGCTCTTTTCTATTTGAGCATTGATATGAATCTTTTAAAATTCATGACAAAATGAACTACAGTGAACGACACAGAAATGAACCTATTGTGAGAAAAAAACTGGGGGATAAATGACTAAAAATTGTTATTAGTACATTTCAAAACTAAAACAACATGATATTCATTTAATTTGAAAACATAATTCAAAATTATTTTATATAAAAAATTTTAAGTTATTTAAAAAATCAGGATTCAAAATTATTAAAATTCCACCAGTGTTATACTTCTTCCTTTAGGTGATGATATAGAATAATAGCAAACAGAAGATAATCTAAAACGAGAGGCAAGAAAGAAAACAGTAAAGCAAGGGGAATGGATAATTCACCAATCAAAAAATATAAAGATTTTAAAATAAATACTGAGTTGAAAAAGACCAAGAAAAAAAGAATTCTTAAAATATTTGGTTTTCACTCTCTCCTGCCAAAAAAGAAAATAAAAAGAAAGTACACTTTATAAACAGTAATAAATATACCTTTTTCTATAGTTCTCTAGTGATAGGAGAGAAAAAGGTACTAAAAATGCAAGTTTATAAAAATTTGCTTGCTAACATACGTGCTGGAATAGCTTTGATCTGGAAGCTGAATTACCAATGGAAGCTGATAATAACATTAGCATAGACAAAAAAAATGGCAGATATTCCTACCTGGAAAAAGGGGTTTGGCTCTGATGTTTCACAGTATCTCAGAGAAATGATGACACCCATTGTAATGGCGTGGCCCAAGAGAAGCACAAAGCTACCCAATTTTCTTAATGTGTTCCCCATATTCAGCTTCTTTTCCAGTTTTGAAATGGATTTTATGTATCTGTAGAATTTTAAAGCTGGACAAGACCTTCTAAAAGCAGATAATCAAAGCACCTCAACCCATTGAAGTCCTGGGACATTAAACAATTAATCCAAGGTCACGAAGCAAGTTACAATGGAGCCACCATTTACCTCTTGAAGGAGGAAACAGACCATCAATTCTGAAGAATGGACTTTTGTCTCCAGATTGAATGGTTTTCCCTTTCTGCTGTTAGTATAGAGATCTTCAGTGTCTAATGAGTAAGACAGTCTAAAATTTTTCATTTTTCAAAGAACAAAAACTCCTGACACTTGCTTTCTTCCCTTCCTTAGCACTTAAGTAAAAAGAAAAAATCAAAAACAAAAATCTTGTCGTTGTGATTGGAATAATGGTTTTGCTTTCGATGAGGCACTAATGACTCTATGTCTGTTCTTCATTATCATTTGAGAGTTACAGAAATCACATGGAAGCCAGGAATATTGCCAATTATAGCGCCACAGATTTGGAGGTTTGGGGAAAGACATCATACAGAAGAGGGAGGCAGCGTCTCTCAGGACTTACTCTCCTAACAAGGTGGTGAAGTCTACATTTTGAAGTTGTTCTAAGTACCACAACCCTGCAGGTATAATTTTGTGTTTGAGGGCCAGTCTTTTTAAAAGTTCAACTGAGCAAAATTCATTTGATTTAAAATTGTTAAACAATGGAAAAGTAGTAATATGTCTTAACAACAAAAATAAATATTGATAACATAAGACTCTAGGCAGCAAATCACTCATTCACTCCCTTACGCTTTGAAAAGTTCTGAGCTTATAGCAAAGATCCTACTTATGCAGGCAAGGAAATTAAGGAGCATAACAATATTAATAAGGATATAAAAAAATTACCACAGATAATTTGGTTAGCTTCTGTTACAATTATTATATGCTCCAAATTTAAAATCAGTGTTAGGCTAATATTCAAAATGCAATATTCAAATGAATAATTCATTCCAGGTTTATATTTTGAACATTACAGAAAAATACAAGAATTGCAGATTTCAGTGAGATAATCAGATGACCATAAAATCAAGATACAGAAACAAATTGAGTTTTAAGAAGCAACAAAAGCTGATTAGCTCCATTTCCTTGACTAGGTAAAAATGAGAAAAGATAAACACTGTTTAAAGTAAAATTAAATTATGATCTAGGCAAGAAGTTGTTTAATAAAATAAAATTAAAAAATAAAAAAATCTAGAGTTTTAATGATATAAATTTCCTTAACCTTATTTATAACAGTAGTAGATTGGCTGTCTTAACAGTAAGACAGCCAAAATAGCAAAAGTTTGTGATTCTAAATTTCAATCTCGATTTCATCATCATGGCAAGTGTAATATGCGGGCTTGAGCTACAACTTTCTGACTATAGGACAAAGCAAGTTGTTACTGAATTTAAGTTTGAGATGGAAAGCGAAGAAAATGAAACCCTGTATAAGCATACTTCCCTTAGAGGGTTTAAACAACTGATGCTGGGTCTTTTATTTTTGCTGAGTTATGCTTATACCAAATAAAAGTCTATTTTTGTGCACCTAAAAAGTCAGGGCTTAACCTACCAAGAGAGCTCAAAGTAGAATCTACTACTAGGAAGGATCTAGTTTCCCTGAATGACAGCTTATGGATTTAGTCATTGATTTGTAACACACATAAAGTCACCATGGACTGTGTGAGAGGAGGGGGAGACAGGGAGAGAGACATGGCTCGCCTGTCTTTGATTACACAGGCTTGCTTTTTTGGAGACAGGAGGGTGGAGGGGAGCCTGGCTAAATAAAGTGCCTTGGACGCTTAGCACTTGCTACAGTCACAGAGATGTTTTGTGGTTTCTCCCGCCTGCTCAGGTTGTCTACAGGAGCTCGGCAGCAGAGACATCCTCCTCAGGTCATAATGTTGAGTCAGGGACACTAAAAGAAAAAGAGGCTTGAGCATGGTTTTCTATGAGTTTAGTTTCCAGAGATTCTGGAATTTGAGGATAAATCAAAATGTTTTCATGTTAATATGATCAAAGGAAAACATTATTAGAATCAAAAAGTGTGATACTTGAATAAGTCTCAAAGAAGGGACACAGGGTCTTAGAGCAGTGCTTCTTGAATTTTTTTGTGCATACAAATCACCACAGGATCTGTTCAAATTCTGCTTCTGGTTCAGCAGCTCTAGAGTGGGGCCTAAGAGCCTACATTGCTCAGGTCCCAGGTGATGGCTGCGGCTGCTTGTCCAGGGACCGTACTTTGAGTAGCAAGGTTGAGAGCAGGCAGGGGTCCAGAAGACTGCCAGGGCTAAAAATGTTGAAGAGCCCCAGTGTTCGTCTAGAGGCTTGGGGCAGAGGGTGGATGTGAAGAGCAGACCAACAGACAGGGAATGTGTCCCCCTCTACCCCCCAATCTACTCACCCCTCCCTCCTTCCCAGCAACCTTGAAATCTCATTTGAAAACAAAGAACTGGGAACAGCTGCTAGTCCAGCTCCATCACCTTACAGATGAGAACACTGGAACTCAGAGAGGCTGCAAGAGTGGATTACATGCCCTCCTGAGGATATTTCACAGCCAACACTGATGTGACCCCAAAACTGTCCGTTTTAAAATACAATGAAGGAAACCTTCCTTACATTTTAACCCAAATTCTTTAAACTATAGTTTGCACTGGTTTCCTCTTGTTCTGTTCCCAGTAATGATAAAGTACAGCTGCCCAATGACCCTTTGAACATTTCTTATTATGTAATTTATTACCTTAATGTATTCACACTCAGCCTCATTTCACAGACAATTTGATATAACTTATATAATACAACAAAAAATTAAGACCAGCAAGCATAGAACACAAATAGGGAAAAGAACACAAATATGCTGGCCAGAAATTATTGCTATGATTGAGCTTCAAATTTAATTCCAAACTTCTTGAAAGGTATTTTTATTATCACTATTAATATTATTGCTGTTATTGATGGTAATGTAATAGATACAATTCTTGCCTATTACAAGGGGTATTTCAATCTTTAGATCCTGAGTGTCATAAGCCAGTTTTAATTTTAGTCACATAACAGTGAAGATGTTTCCCAAGGAGAACATCAGTGGTTCTATTAAATAAAATTCATTCAGAAACAAAATTCCAACTTACATATGAAATAATGCACTTTGATGTCTAACAAGAAAAGCTTCTCAACTATTACCTTAATTCCAGTTTCTAAATTCAGTACACATGTACGGGGCACCTGATCTGTGGAACGTACTTTACTTGTCACAGGCACAGCCTGTGCCTTCAGGGACTTTGCAATCCAGTGGGAGAGCACAGACAAATAACTAAAAGCTGTAAGAAACCGTCATGCACCTTAAAAGGATGAAATCAATATTCTAAAGAGGTAATCAAAGACCAAGATATGAGATAATCATAAGAAAACCTCTACCCACTAAAATAGTGATACTGGTGATGATTATGGCAATAGTAAGTGCTATACGTGAGACAGTTATTTGGCACCATGTACACTGCCAGGAAACTATTAAAATCCTCTTGAAATAAAGAAACTAAGACACAGAGAGATTAAGACACAGAGTCTGTTAAGTGACAAACTACACTCAATAATAATGGAACTGGGATCCCACTTGTAAATCCTTTTTTTTTTTTTTTTTTTGAGACAAGTCTCGCTCTGTTGCCCAGGTTGGAGTGTGGTGGTGTGATCTTGGCTTACTGCAACCTCCACCTCCTGAGTTCAAGTGATTCCTGCCTCAGCCTCCCAAATAGCTGGGATTACAGGCATGCGCCAACATGCCTGGCTAATTTTTGTATTTATTTATTTATTTTTAGTAGATATGGAGTTTCACCATGTTGGCCAGGCTGGTCTTGAACTTCTAACCTCAAGTGATCAGCCTGCCTTGGCCTCTCAAAGTTCTGGGATTACAGGCATGAGCCACTGCACCTGGCCCCCACTTCCAAATCCTGGGCATCTCACTATCACACCACTATAGGATGCTGCCTTCTGAGTTTATGATATCAAAGTCCAATGAGCTTCACACCAAGAACACAACTCAAAAATACATCTCTGCACAAGGTTGATAGTCTGAATAACCTGGAAAAAAGGGGAGAGGCAACCTCCTGCCCTCCCCATCCCCAAGGCACATGTTCCAATTTTTATGAAAAGCATTTTTCAAAAATTGTACAGCAATAATCCTGACACAAATAGCTGGCAATATTGAAGAACTGATGATTAAACAGGTGGCTTGTGAAAGTTTAAAATATAAAGCAGTGGCCAGCAGGAGCTCACATGGGCTTATGGAGAACATGCCAAATTAACCTAATTTCTTTCTGTGGAGGGTTATTTGATTGGTAGATCATAGAGAAGCAATTAGCTGTGGTATATTATGATTTCAGCCCATCTGATAAAACATGTTAACATGTCAGAGAGAAGAGTCTGTGATATCCTCTTCATGTGGGAGAAAGGCAGTCTTCATGTGGATTCATGGCTGGTGAACAAGCAGACTAAATATACTGGAGTCTTGTGTCTCAGGTCATTTTTCAGGTGGTACTTCCTAATGCCATTGAGATCCCTAACAATATCCTCACCTACATTTTATTAATGAGTTGGACGAAAATCTAAAGACACATTTACCAAGTTTGTAGAAGACACAAAGCCAGACAGCATAATCAATAGACATAAGGGAAAGTGAACTTTTCAAAATGATTGAAGAAGCTGAAACATGAGCTGGAAATCAACAAAACTAAATTTTGCAAACTAAAACCTGAAGCTGATAGTTAGAGTCAGGAAAATCAAATCCTCAAATCTAAGATAAGTGACATCTGGCTTAAGAGCAGAATGGCTCATCTATAAAAACTCTGGGGAGAGTATGTGGGAAGGGGAATACTTCTTCCCCCATTACCCCAATTCAATATGAAACAGTATGTGATTGCTAAAAGAGCTGATATTCCAGGCTGATTTTGAAATGTATGAAAGATTTCAGTATCATTACACTTGATTCCATCATACCCCTGGTGTTCAGGCCTCATTTCAAGGGGAATATTGTCACCAAAGTTAGTTCAAGGAATGATTTTAAGATGTTGAGAGGTCTTAAACCCAACTTATCCAAGGAACAGTCAGAGAAACAAGGAGATCGACAGAGCTAATGTATTTCAAGGAATAACTTGTGAAAATGTGCTAGGAATGTTTTCCCTGTCATTCATTTAAGACTTAAAACCATATAGAGTCATCCTTATTTTCCCCATTTTACAGATAAGAAAACTGAGACTACTAGTTTAGGTAATTGTCCGAAGTAAGTAGAAAGACTGAGATATAAATACAGAAGGTCTGACTTTAAGACCAAAGCTCTTTCTACTCATTATTAATGTAATCTTTAGCCAGTGTTTAAATTTCAACAATAACAAGAGAAATCAGACTAACAAGGGCATGATAACTATGTTGTAAAGTTCCTTCCTTGTACATGCCCGGGTTTTCATGCGTTTGTGCCTTCACTTATGCTATTTCTGCTGTCTGGGACACTCTGTCTCTACCCTTTCTCTGCCAGATTTATATTCATTCTGTAAGTTTGGCTCCAGTGTTCACTCTTTCAGAATGTCTTCTCTACTCTATAAAAATAGAATAAGTGCATGTCCATCTAGCATGCCTGCAAGGGGTTGAAAATGCCTATTTACATTCTTGTTTGCCTGAATGGTCCATAAGCTCTTTGAAGGCAAGAGCCTTCATGTCCATAAAGATCACATGTTCAATTTAGTTTTTATTTTTTGTTCCTAATAGTTTTATTGAGACATAATTCACGTACCATTAAATTCACTCTTTTCGAGTGTACAATTCAGTAGTTTTTAGTATACACCCAGAGGTCTGTAACCATCAACACTGTCTAATTTTAGAACACTTTTATTATCCTTATTATGGATTGAATTGTGTTTCTCTAAAATTCATATGTTGGTCTCAACCCCCAGTGCCTCAGAATGTAACTGTATTTGGAGATAAGGTCTTGATAGAGTCGATTAAGTTAAAACTAGGCCAGCAGAGTGGGCCCTAATCCTATATGAGTGTTGTCCTTATAAGGAGAGGGAGAGACCACAGACACACTTGCACAAACACAGAAAGGTCGTGTGAAAACAGAGCAAGGAGGTGGCCATCTACAAGCCAAGGAGAGCAGCCTCAGAAAAAAACCACCCTGCTGGCACCTTAATCTTGGACTTTCGGCCTCCAGAACTGTGAGAAAATAAATTTCTGTTATTCAAACCACCTAGTCTGTGGCATTTCATTATGGCAGCCCTGGAAAACTAACACAGTCCCCAAAGAAATCCCATATCTATCAGCAGTCACTACCCATCTCCACTCTCCATAGCCCCTGGCAACCACTTTTCTTCCTGTGGGTTTGCCTGCTTGATATTTCATACAAGTTGAATCATAGAATATGTAGTCTTCTGTTACTTCTTTCACTTAGCATATCGTTTTCAAGGTTTATCCACACTGTAGCATGTATCAGTATTTCATGGCTTCTCATGGTTAAATAATATTCTATGGTACAGATATACCACTTATTGTTTATCCATTTATCAGTTGATGGACATTTGGGTTGCTTCCACCTTTTGGTTATCATGAATAATGCTGCTGTAAACCTTTGTGTACAAGGTTTTGTGTGAATGTGTTTTTATGTCTTTTGGGTATGTACCTAGGAATGGAATTGCTAGATCATATCAGTAATTTTGCATCTGTAGTAAATTTTCTGGCTGGTGAGTTACTCTATGATTTCCTCAAGCTCAAGGATAATCATTTTTTCAAATACTACTTTTATGTCACTCTCTTGCTAAAGATCTTACAGCTCTTATATTCCCCATCAGACAAAACTTATTAAGCCTCAAGTTTAAGGTATTCTATCAACTGTACCCTATCTGGACTATTAATCATTACTCCCAAACCTGACCCAGCTACCTCCTCTATTCATGATCCTATCTCTGTATCCTTTTTCTTGCTTCTATTCCCTACTCTGTCCCCCTCCTTTCTATCACATCTGAGAAAAGGACAAATAGGACAGATGCCCTCCAAGAGTTGTCTTGTATTCACAACTCAGAATTCAGGGCATAGAGAAGATGGTCCTGGAATGAACAATAATTTGCTGAATTATCTTAATTAACCACAGAATAGGGGGCTTGCGTTAGATGACATAAAAACTCCATTCGGGCTAGATGTGGTGGCTAACAACTGTAATCCTAGCACTTTGTGAAGCCAACGCAGAAGAATTGCTTAAGTCCAGGAGCTTGAGACCAGCCTGGGCAACATAGTGAGACCCCCTCTCTATAAAAAGTAAAAAAATCAGCTGAGGATGGTGACATGTGGCTGTAATTCCAGCCACTTGGGAGGCTGAGGCAGGAGGACTGCTTAACCCTAGGAGTTTGAGAGTGCAGTGAGCAGTCATTGCGCCACTGCACTCTAGCCTGGGCAACAGAGCAAAAGTCTGTCTCTTAAAAAACAATAATGATTTTTTAAAACTTCATTCATACCTAAGATTCTCTGATTCTGTTGAGAGATTATCTTCATCAGCTGGGCCCACCCTGCCCTGAGATCCCTTTACTTCCATTTCTCTTGCCTATCTTTAAGTACTTGGTTACAGTGAATGCCTGAGTCTCCTACTACAGCATTAGTGGGGACAGGTTGGAGCCTGGAACTGGCCAGAATATAGGAGATATGTGGTGGTCCCTTTCCTCCTTGACAGTCAGAGCTGTGGAGTCACATCTCTACTAGCACCACGACTTGTTTAATCAGGCTGTGGTGCTAAATCTCTAAAACACGATGCTGAGTGCAAGAAGCCAGATGAAAACAGTGCATACCATATGGTTCTATGTATTTCAAATGCTAGAAAAGACTTATCTATAGTGACAGAAGCATATCAGTATTTGCCTGGGTTTAGAGGAGGATTAGAAGGAGCACAAAGGAACTTTTTGAGGGTGTAGAAATGTTCTATGTTTTATTTCTGGTGGTGGTTACCACAGTGTGTAAATTTGTCAAAACTATTAGAAATGTGCACTTCAAATGGGTACCTTTTATTGTCTATAAATTATTCTTCAATGAAGTTGGTTTCTTTAAAAGTTAGGCTACAGTAATGAGAGGGCAGCAGAGCAGAGAAAGGCTGCAAAGGCATTTTTAGCCTTTAACCTGGAAGGTTCTCTGGTTCAGATCACAAGGTTGAGTACCTTTTATGGTGATCAAAGTTCCAGAGATAATAGGAGCTGCCATGTACGTCTATTCCCAAGTTACACAGCAATATGAAAATTACTCCACAACACCGTAGTTACACTGCTACACACATGTTGTCACTTTAAATTGTGTTCCTTGGTATGGGGAATGTTGTTGCCTAACAAGTTTTGTGTGCCTCAGCTCTTCCCCTAAAATGTAAGCTCCTAGAAGAGGGTTTTGGTTTTTTGTTTGTTGGTTTTTTTGGTTTTTTTTTTTACTTTTTTTTTACTTGCTCTTTGGTGCCTAGTGTTACCAGGGGCCATTGAATTCATTCATTATCAACTCAGTTATCTTTTGATTGAACATGGTGTATGCTACAGTCTGATCCCCTGGACTAAGAATTGGGTGCTGATGACATCAAGAATCAGGGGCCTCAAGAAGGCCACTGTGGTGGTAGCAGAGGCAGCAAGATGGAGTTCCTGGGCAGCAGTACCATGGGGCCTGGCGCCAGTGATGGCAGGGAGGTTGTCCTCAGTCTGGCCCTCCAGAAATCCCTGGTGAATCTGTGACCCACCCATTAAATTTATAATAAATTCCTTTTGGGCTCCGGTCAATATGCTAAGTCTTATTTTGTTGCTTGGAACCGACAGACCTGATAAGATAACAGAAAGGAGAGTACATATGTATTAACATTCTTTAAAGTAAGTTACTTTGTGTAGAACTGGTGAAATCTTGTTTTCTCTTTCTCAGAGAAAAGCAAGAGTAGGGAAATCAAACAGAGGTAGGAAAAATGTATACATTGTCCTTGAGAAGAGACTTGGTCATTTTAGATATAGCCAATACCAAGATACATTATTTGATCATAAGGCAGAATAAAAATTAGATGGGGTCTACCAGGTGTAGAAATAGCATAACATCTCCAGAAAGACTACCTCCTGCCCTACCTGCCCTACATTCTACCCATGCAAGACTTCCTTCTGTGGCAGATGGGCCAGTTAAACTCAACTTGACATCACTTAACGAGGCAATGTCCTCCTGACTGTGATTCTTGTCTGCTAGTCCCACTTCTGCAGCCTAGAACAGCATAGATCATGTTTACCTCTGAATACACTGCAGCTCTTCCGATATTTAAAAAATCTTTAGTTAAGGCAATGGTACTCAAACTTCAGAGTGAAACAGGACCCCCAGGATCTTGTTTAAATGTAGATCCCTAGGCCAAAGCATGGAAAGTTTGATCTATAGTAGGTTTCAGCTGGGTTCTAGGAGCTGTAGGTCATTCTGCTACAAGTGATTTATGACTTTCATTTTGAGTCCCTACAGTATGCCCAGTTCTGGATGGGGGACTGGGGATATAAAAACAAACAGAAATAGACAGTTCTCCAAGGAAGATATACACATGGCCAATAAGCACATTAAAAATTACTCAGCCTCTTTAGCTATCAGGGATATGCACATCAAAACCACGAGACCACTTTACACATACTACATACTAGGAAAGCTAGAATGAAAAGGACAAATTATAAGTATCAGTGAGGATGCAGAGAAATTAAAACCCTCATACACTGCTGGTGGGAATGCAAAATGGTACAGCCACTGTGGAAAACAATCTGGGCAAAGAGAAGACAGTCACATGTGATACTGTTTACCAGTCTTCAGAATGAGGAATGATATCCACCCAAGAAAAGGATACTTTCCATTTGATTTACTAAATTTTGGACACTGCCTAGATACTGAAGTGGAAATTCCTTTTAGATCTCTGAAAATATGAGACTAAAAACATCGATGAAAGATCAAAGCTACAGATGTAAGCTTAGGATCACTTGCTCTCAGGTAATAGGAAAACTTGGGAAAGTAAGTAGAGTGAATGTGAAACACACCTACACTTAAACCATCATCCTTCACCCCAGAGAATGTTTTGCCAGATAAACTTGGAATGTATTATTAGAAGGCTAAATTGCCTTGATGAAAAAAGCAACCAGAGCTAGTTAAGGGCAAGACCAAACATATTTTCTCTCACTAAAATTGGCCTCCAATACCTTTATGTTTAAAACTCCACGTGAGGTTATACAGATCTGCTCAAATGAGATAACTTCACCCTTGCTCATTGCTTTTAGACCCGTAGAGCCAAAATAGTTCAATTATTCTGATTGCTACTGAACTACGCCATACATCTGTCTTTTAACAG
The DNA here is from genome assembly GCF_000951045.1 of Mandrillus leucophaeus. Lineage (NCBI taxonomy): Eukaryota > Metazoa > Chordata > Mammalia > Primates > Cercopithecidae > Mandrillus > Mandrillus leucophaeus. The sequence goes on along the minus strand of NW_012101876.1, from coordinate 5,067,220 downwards.
GGGCTGCTTTAACTGCCCTCCCTCCCCATGATATCCATAATATTCTGTGTTCAAGGCCATAGAATTGGCATGGTACCTGTGCAGTCACATAGGACCCAGTGCTTAAAAGAGTCTCACATTTGGATTAATGCTCTGTTATCACTGGCTTAAAATTCTTAATAATTTTTTAACAAGGGACTATGCATTTTTCACTTTGTACTAGGCCCCACAAATTATGTAGCTGGTCCTGTCTGTGTTAGTCAAGCATAAAACCTATTTACAATCGACTCTTGCTAAACTAACCAACATCATTCTTGGTCACTGGATCAACTTTCCTTTTACATATTCCATTAAGTGGGGTAGGGCTCAGTTCTGTCAACCCTCTATGTGTCTGTCAATATAGTAAGTTCTCTGAAAGGGATGCAAGATGTTAGTTACAGATGGGAAAGTCAAGGCAGCTACAGAAACACTTAAAAGAACTAAAACATCATCTGTCAACGCAAATGGGAGTCAATTGTGTGCATACTTTGATAAAGTCCATTAAATTCACATACTTCACCCTATGTGGATGGATCTTAATTTGGCTTCTTGAAAGGGCTATATGGAATAATTAAATGCACATATCTGCACATTGAAAGGGCATCAGTGAATGGTGTGCCTCTGATGGGACTTTCATTACATGTTCAAAATCAGGTTTTATTTGTTATGGGTTACATTTCTAAAGTTCAGAAAAATATGAATATTAAGTCATAACAGTTTTATAGTAACATCAAAAATGTATGTAAAACACAAAAATTAATGTACATATTTCCTCTTTATAACAACTTTATTGAGATGTAATTTATATACCAAAAACCCTGCACATTTAATGTATACAATTTGATGGGTTTGGGCATATGCATACACCATGCTACTATTACCATATACAATTTCTTTCTGTATTTGATTCTCCAGCTCCAGATAAAAGTACCTCAAAATAAAATTCATAGTAGTTTTGATTAGCTAAAACATATTTTCAGGGGAACCAAGAAGACTAGTACTTCTCCACAACATAATTTCAAATGTATTTTCATTGTTCATTAAGGGTTCTCCTGAACCAGAGATCAGTTATACCTTGTATTAAAATTTTTTTTAATCTTTCTTTTGAAGCCTCCTGATGGTACTACTATAAAACCAAATGAAAAGATGCTTTTGAAGTACTTAGTTTTTTCAAAAGAAAAAGTTACACTATTGTTAACATAGAAAATGGAAATTCTTTGGAATAAAAGCATTATTAGTTTTACGAAATTTTACTTCCATTTGGGCCAGTCACCTCTCCTCAGTTACCTCAGTTGTAACCAGGGATAATTCCTGTTACCCAGACAGACTTGTTTGTGAGGATGGGAGAGCTAATAGGTATGATCATCTCAGCAGCTAAAATTAGGGCTGATATCCCTCTCTTGTCTATACTGTAGTATGAATCTCTTAAGGGAACTGTGATGTCTTGAGGCATAAAGAGATGAAGATAAGTCAATGGGTTGTATCTACATAAAATACAATGACATGCAATATCTAGATATTACACCCAGAGCTTTCTTTTAGTCCTCAGCCTAAAGGGGAGATTCCTCAATGTCCAAGCAGCTCTAATCTGGGGCTGGTATTGCTCTCTCTAAAATTGGAAGCCCAGGACAGGAGGGTTTGTCCCTGTGGCTGTATCCCTATCGACATAGAGGGCATCTGCTTTGACTCCCTTTGTTATCTTCCCTCAAGGCAGAAATGGCAGGCCCTTGATGACATAACTGTACATCAGGATGCACAGAGCAAGTTTCTCTCTGTTCTCCACTAGAACCATAAAGAACAAGCTGGCAATGATTTCTGACCAATAGGAATATGACTCACAAGGAGTTTCAAACATTGTGTGTTTCTCTCACTACAACATGTAGCATATATTCTGGAAGAAGGCACTCTGATCTTGGGGTAACACACCTAATAAACAGTAGTCACTGAACATCAGAACCATCAGCTCCCCAGGAGAAACCATTAATGAGAGTGTCTGGATGCTTTTAGGCCCCAAATGGATGATTTCCCTGAGGACCTTCATATCTAACCGTGATAAAGGAAAAACACAGTGAGTGTGCTGACCCCTGCTAAAGGAACAAAATATCTTCAGGCACTGCATGAAGCTGAAATCTGGAAAACACAGCCTCTCTGAAAACACCTAACTCCTAGCATAGGCAAGGAGACCATGTCTACAAGGGGAGGGATGGGGGCAACCATCTAGATCTCTCTATTCCAATCCCATAGCACCCATTCATCCCAGTGTGAAATCTCTTCAGCAGAGCAGAAACACACAATGAGGCACAGACAGACCGAACCAGCCCAGAGACCTAAAAGTGAAAAGTCTTCACTGATCTCAAGGCAGTAAAATGGAGCCCTTCGGAAGAAAACCCAAGTGCCATTTCTCCCCACCCTCATTCATGCCTTACTCCCCTGTAAAATGGTTCCACACAGTATAGTGGTATACTATACTGTATACACACAGTATACTTGGTCTCTTTGCACTATTGCCCAAACATAGAAACATAAACATACGTAAGAAAACTGTATCCTTCTGCTACTGGAAAAACAAGAACTTTAGTGGTAAATTTTGCTCCAAAATCTCTTCCAATGATCTTTGGTTTTGGGTGTTTCTGTCAGACTAAGTATTTACTGCTTAAACAAACATAATATGAACTACCAACTAGCATTTACCAGACACACATTCAACACTCCTTATCCTCTTTCCTTGTTTTATTTTTATTTCATGATGATTATTATTTTTAAAGACAGGATCTCACTCTGCTGCTCAGGTTGGAGTGCAGTGGTACAATCATAGTTTGCTGTAACCTCAAACTCCTGGGCTCAAGTGATCCTTTCACCTCAGCCTCCCCAGTAGCTAGGACTACAGGCATATGCCAGCACATCCTGATTTTGTTTTTGGTAGAGATGGGGTCCTACTATGTTGCCCAGGCTGGTCTCAAACTCCTGGCCTCAAACAATCCTCCCATATCAGCCTCCCAAAGTGCTAAGAATACAGGAGTGAGCCACCATGCCTGGCCCCTGATTTATTTTTATCTATAGTCTTTAATCACATTTTAGTATATTATATATTTGTATTTATTGTCTATTTCCTTCTAAAGCCTCACTAGACTGTCCCCTCCCTGAGAACTGAGACTTTGTTTTGTTCACTGCCTGAAACAGTGCCTAACATTGTCAGCATTCTATCCATTGACCAAAGACTGAATGAAGACATTCACGCTGTAGATTACTTATAGTAAACACTACTTTCTAATTTCTACAGACTAAATGATTCTATTGCTTAAGCACTTGGCTGATAGAAACTGCATCTCTATTTTTTACTACAGGACCTGAAGAGATAGGTCTTCAAATCAAAGTGACCCCCTTCCTGCCTGAGGAACACAGCAAGACATCAAGGCTCTCTTGCCCCAGCAGTGCCATGGTCCAGACAGTTTATTAAGACATCAGCCTTGCTTGCTTCAGGCTAGTCCTCCTGCTACCTCTGGAAAGAAAGGTGAAGCAAGCTTGCCCTTGGATCAGAAAAAAGGAAAAAGCAGGGTGAAAAAACTGTCCAACTGTACCTTGGAAGGGTAATTTCAAACCTTGGTTTCACCAACTAAGGTACAACCATCAACCTAAATGATAAACCCCTCCCTTGGCCATCTTCAGCAATTCCACATCTATCGGGTGCGTTTTTTATTTAGAGACAGGCTTTCACCCAGGCTGGAATGCAATGGCGCGATCTAGGCTCACTGCAACCTCCGCATCCCAGGCTCAAACGATCCACCCACCTCAGCCTCCCAAGTAGCTGAGACTACAGGCATGCACCACTATGCCTGGCTAATTTTTTTTATTTTTGTAGAGACAGGGTTTCACTATAATGGCCAGGCTGGTCTCCACTTCCTGGGCTCAAGCGATCCACCTACCTCAGCCTCCCAAAATGCTGGGATCAGGCATGAGCCATGGTTCCCCTCCACCATCAGGTAAGTCGAGATATCCTTCACTGGAAGAACCTCCACTCCCTGCAGTTCCTCTAGATTTATCATCTGCATCAGGACTTATGTCTCTTTTGCTCAGGCCTGCAGATTCATGAGGGGCTTCAAATGTTGACTTTCTTTTTTTTTTCTTTTTTTTGAGACAAGGTCTGGCTCTGTCACCCAGGCCAGAATGGCACAAGCTCAGCTAACTGCAACCTCTGCCTCGCAAGCTTAATCCTCCCACCTCAGCCCCCAGAGTAGCTGGGACCACACCCGGCTAATTTTTGTATATTTTGTATACATGGGGTTTCGCCATGTTGCCCAGGCTGGTCTCCAACCCCTGGATTCAACCGATCCACCAGCCTTGGCCTCCCAAAGTGCTGGGATTACAGGCATGCGCCACCCTGCCCGGACAAATGTTGACTCTTAATAAGAGCTCTAAACTGGGTTACAGCCTCTGTCCCTAAGATACACTGATAGCTTGGAAAGATGTTCACCACAACTTTAAATGTGTGTCCCATTTCTGGGCCACCCCAAGTCTAATACACTAGGAATTAAAATTTGTAATAATCTTGTCAGTTGTGTAATCTTACATTGTATTGCATTTTGGTATGTTAATTTTTTATCAAATGTAAATATTTAAAGCATATCCCATTTTTGTTGTCCTGTGTTACACAGTCTTATAGTTAAATAGGCCTCAAAAGAATGGAAGTGGCTCAGATCCTCTCAACTTCTAAGAGACCCTGATCTCTCTCATCCCATTGGCCCTTCTAATAGAGTTATTGGCATTCACATCCTATTTTCAGCCCAAATGTCAGTTCCTGAAGTACAAAGGCTGTGGCTGCTTCAGATGCTTGATGAATGACTGAAACTGCTCTCTGCCATTCTCATGGACACTGGAGAGTTAAGTTTGGTTAAATTGACGGCTTTTTCTTTTCAAAAAGAAAGAATACACATATACCTTTGTGTACACACAAGCTAGGAAACATCAAACTAATACATGGACGGCAAATAAAACCAGATCTAGCTCATGCCAGTTACAATGGTCTGTGAAGATAAAAAGATTTCTTCAGATTTACTTCTCAGCCAATTTGTGCTTTTCCTAGGGAGAAATTAAAAGTTTGTTAAATACCTATGTTTAGCCTTCTATTAATTTAGCCAGTGAAATTAAAGTACTGGTAGACTGTAATTAAATGAAGACATTTTGGACCTTGAATTGATGCTGCCATTGGAAATGTTGACGTGGCTTAATAGTTGGTCTACATGTTACATTACCACCATCTACTGTTCATAATGGTCAATTTTTAAATAGTGACTTTTATTCTTATTTCCCTCAGTGAATCTTTTGTAAATTTAAATCTCATATATACTTGTGACCACTAATTTCAATACGGGGCCCATGGTATCCAACATGGGTAGTATTTCCCAATTTGGGCTCCTTGGTACACTAATGCTAATAATAGTGTCCCGGGGGGTGGGGTAAGGGAGGGGAGAGGAGTTAGGTAGTGAAACATGTTTTGGAAATACTGCTTGCTACATCCAGGCTTAAAAAGTCACAATTTTACCCCAGCAAATTTAAGGATCTGAGGAGTTCTTCAGTAAAGAAACTGGTTCAATGTTGTGGTCCAAGCTTGTACAATCATGGAAATCTTTTTAGATATACCACCTATTAATATTTTTCAAGACATCAGAGTTTGGTGCTGTAGGGCTTAAGGTCAGAGGGTAGGAGCCTATTCCAAAAACTCATAGCTGCAAGTGTTTCATTCTATCAAATGTCAACAAGAAAACTAGACAATTTTACAACATAATTTCTGCTCATAACTTGCCACCAGGTTTACACTTTTCTTATGCTACCTTCAAGAAACATAGGATGGCAAGGTACCACTGTTGTCACTATCACTTCATAGCAGTTATTTCTGAAAGTGAAAAACCATCCCACCACTAGGCCTTAATAACAAGTTTACAGCAGTACTTCTCAAATGTTGCCAGCAAAACACCCCTGACAGTAAAGAAGGATAAATTCAAACCCCTGGAATGAGACTGCCAAAAACAGCACGTTTCTGAAATCTTGTATTTTATCTTAAAAATTCATGCAAGAAATGATGGCATGTTTGTGAAATGACAAATGTTCAGGGTTATCCACTGCAGTGGTATTTTTCATAAGAAAAGATTTAATATAACCCAAATGCACATGAACAGGAAAATAGTTAAATAAATTATATTACAACCATACCATGGAACATACTATTGAGTTCAAAAAAAAAAAAAAAAGAATGGGGAAATGTTCTACACACTAACATGGAAATACCTCCAAGATATTGTGTCATATGAAAAAAGCAAAACAAAAAAAAATCACCCCCCCCCGCCCAAAAAAAAAAACAGAAGTGTACAATATGCTAGCTTTTATCAGAAAGGGGAAAAATAAGAATCTGTATTCTTAAGTTGCTAATGTATGCATAAAGCAATTCTAAAAGGAACCAGAAGAAACTCTTAACAGTGGTTACCTTTCAGGGAAGAGGATGAGAACTCAGAAAAAGGGAGATAAGGATGAGGAGAAACTCAAAACTAGATCTTTTGATGTTTTTTGAGCCATGTGAATGCATAACCTATTAAAAATTAATTATAAAGTCAAAAATCATGCAAATGTTTTACGCTACTTCAGAACATATTCAGATTTGTCTTAAGAGTTTAAGAAGCAGGGCATAGCTACTCTGGAGGCTGAGGAGGGAGGATCACTTGAGACCAGGAGTCTGAGACCAGGAGTTTAAGACCAGACTGGACAACACTGAGACTCTGTATCAAAAAAAATTGTCTTAATATATTTTTAAAGGTTTTAAAAATTACCCATATATTTTCAGTATATAACAGTACAACTTAATCCATATTTAAACTCTGATTGGTAGGTTATCTGAGATATATAGGGTCTTGTGTGAAACATATGGGTTTAGGCCACTTAAAAGTTGCTTAAACATTTAGCCTTCATTCCATCTGGTAAACCAACATCAATAAAAAAAAATCTGGAATCTCTACTAAAAAATACTTGTTCAACAGTTTGGGATTTTTATCTACAGGCTTGGGTATTTTAGACCTGGCAATATTAACCCCAGGAAGGGTCCCAGGACTCATGCTCAAAATTAGTACCAACTTATTTTGGAAGTAACTACAGAGAAAATGCCACAACACTGAAATGACAACCCAAAATGGGGAGTGTCACAGAGTTATGCGCACTGGTTGGGAGGCAAGAAACCTCAAAGGCAAACTTTCTGCTTTATAATGTAATGTAACTGGAATTAAAACTCTCCAAGTATTTTCAAAATATTTTTTAAAGCTTGGTGATTATTTTTAAAATTAAGCAGTCTGGCTTAAGCCAAACAATTTTCTACTACATTTCCCAAATTTTAAAGAAGTAGGCTTCATTTGGTTATACTAATTTTTTTTTGGAGGCGGGTCTCACTCTGTCACCTAGGATGGCATGCAGTGGTGTAATTCTAGTTCACTGCAGCCTTAACCACCTCAGGCTATGGCAATCCTCCCACCTCAGCCTCCCGAGTAGCTGGGACAGACCACAGGCATGTGCCACCATGCCCACTAATTTTTTATCATTATTTGTAAAGACAGAGTCTCCCAGTGTTGCCCAGTCTGGTCTGGAATTTCTGGGTTCAAGTGATCCTCCTGCCTCAGTCTTCCAAATTGTTGGGATTATAGGCATGAGCCACCATGCCTGACCTTATTATACTTTCATAGAACTTTTAATAAAATGCTTTCTATATATGTGGAAAATATATGGCATTTTTATATGGTCTAATAAATAGATAAAATATAACTCAAATATAACTGATGAAACAAGCAAATGCAATATGATTAGTGTCAATAAAATGTACTAGGGGTTCCTGCATTTTATTCCAGAAAAGTTATTCTAGGTGTAACTTTTATGTCCTTGTCTACCTCCTAAGAATGATTTAATAAACCAACAGTGTCATAAAAGTCTCCTACATTCTTTCAAATTGAAATTTTATTTCTAGGTATAAATGAGGCCAGAATTAAAAAGACAAACAGCATGAACAGATGAACCGTGCAGCACGACCAGCAGGGAGTCATTTGTTACTGCTTTCTTTGATTCCGGTCCCGTCTCAGAAGGCTGTTCTCTGTGGAATCCCTTCAGAGAAACAAACAGGCAGTGGGGACCGCAAGGACTTAAAACTACTGCAATCTCCTGATGATCTGTTGGATATTCATAAGTGGCAAAATGATTCCACCTTTAGGTTTTATTTCAGTTGTAATAAAGAATTATGAATAATTGATCACTGGGTAATAAATTATTCAGGTAGGCACACAGTTTCCAAGGAATCCTGGAGTGAGTCTGGTTAATGGCAAAGCAGGAGCTTGAGGCAGCTGCTGAGGGGACACCCCCACATTAACCTCATGCTGCAGAGGCATGAGTCGTTAGTGCCTCTCAGTGTGGGCGTTTCAATAGGGGCCATATGAATGCCTTTTGAATTTTTTTATTTCTTGGACTGAAACACCTGTTTTATTTTCCCAATCTAAACAAAATTTCCTTGATGTTAAGTGTTGTCACAAGCAACAATTGTTTTTTTAAATTGTTTTTGTCAGTTATAACATGTAGTTAAAAGTATTCATAGATATATAGTTTAAAAAACAAAAAAAAATCCTCAGAAGATCTCTACTTTTAGAAAATGCAGTTTGAACAGTATCTGGCAAATTTGGAGGATCATGTATTATTGTTATAAATAAGGCAATATAGGAAATAAAAACACAAAACTGACATCTTGGTTCTGCATCAGTTTATCTGACAAACTCTTGAAATAGATAGTTTAGTAGAAAATATACCTTTTACAACATTGAGTAACATATATGGGCTAAAGTGGGCTTAACATGCCACTGATGGACACACAAATTAAGCCATTTGTGTGACATAAGTACATGTACCAATTAAAGAAATGACATATAATGTTTTAAATTGTCATCTAAAAGCAAGAAGAGTCCCAAAATAAATGATGTGTAGAGTGACGATAAAAGTGGGCTGTGTTAGGATAAAACTTTCATTCTTAAACTGCATACCAGTAGGACATATACCACCTAACTACTGCTGGTTCACAGGACTAGCAACCATCAATCGTCTCCTTGCTAATTGGTATAAAAACTGCACAGAAATATGTATCTGAAATTGGGTCTCTAAATTTGTCTCTAGATTCCACATAGAACATAATCATGCTGAGTCCATACCATGAGGTCGATTTGTTATTTTATATGGATTTATGCCCTTAATCTACATGGAATGTATAACCAGAGAAAATTTAAAATGTGTTTTAGAACCAAAATACTAAACTAACAAAACTTTTAGCTAACTACAGCCAAAAAACAATCATTGTTATTGTATGTACTATTAATTAGAAAACGCTATGCTAGTTCAAGCCTTAGGTTCAGGAAGTCAAAATGGACACCAAGTCCCCTGTAGGCAAAGCAAGTCAGCAGGCAGCTATCCTCCTTACAGTGCTTCAGTACACAGCTGCCAGCGTCTCAATGCAAGAGCTCAGAGGAGAAGCTGCAAGGTCAGGAGGGCTCTACTCCTCAGGCTGAAGTGACATGTAAATGATGCATCATTCCACTCAGAAGTTACCAGCCAGGACACACAAAAAAAGAAATGGTAGACAAGAGGCAGGACTAACTTGCAGCTCCCAATTGGACAGAGCAGTGCATGGAGACTCACAGAGAGAACTTTTGCTCCAACAACTACCACAGGAACATACCAGGAAAGCCGAGAGGATCCACAGATCCTTTGAAGGAAGCGGATTGCTGCTGCAGGCACCTGGAGACAGCCAAACACTGTGAGTGCCCAAAGTGTGAAAGAGGGATCGTCTGCCCCCAAACACACATCCTCACTGGGGAACCTGAAGGTCCAGATCACAGAAGAAGGATCTGACCTTACCTGGAGCTGAGACAAATTTAGAGAGCCAAGTGAAATACAGGTGTAGAAGCAGCAGCAGGAAGAGCCCTGTGGGCACTCTTGCTCCCCAGGGAAGCCGTTTCTGACTTTGTCTCACAGGGGTCCTTGGGGAGGGCTGCCAGAGGAACTGGGAAAAGACCACAGGGAGAAGGAAACTTCCAGCTGTACTTTGTAACCATTTTGACCAAAGGCAATTTCCTGGACAGAAACTGGGGGAGCGGGTGAATAAGGAGTGCAAACACAGCACAGAAGCTGCGGCAGGTGCGGAAACAGAGAACCTGAAAGTCCTGCTTGCTTTCTCAGTGGGGAGGCTGGTAGCCTGGAGAAAGTTCCCAGCCCTGTTCACCCGCTGCCTGGAAATAAACTCAGTGCTATTGAGAGGGCATGGTAGAAGTAAGACTGGCCTTTTGGGATACGTGGAAACTGCATGAGGCCTTTAATTACCGGTTTTCTCCCACTTCCCTGGTGACCTTAATGACGCAGCAGAGGCAGCCATAATACCCCTGGAAATATAATCCCACTGGCCTGAAAACCACACCCACATACCCCACAGCAGCCACAGCAAGCCCCACCCCAGAAGAGTCTGAGCTGAGACACACCTAACCTTGCTCCAACCTGATGGTCTTTCTCTACCTGCCCTGGTAGCTGAAGGCAAACGACATAATCTCCTGGGAGCTCTATGGCTCCACCTACCACCTGATCCTTCCTATACTACCCCAGCTGATGCTCTCTTGAAAGCGCCACCTCCTGGCTGGAGGCCAACCAACACAAAACTAGCACACTAAAACTACAACCAAGGACTCTCACAGAGTCCACTTCACTCCCCTGCCACCTCCACTGCAGCAGTGGAGACTGAAGATGGTTCACATCACAGGATGCTGTGCAGACACTCCACACTAGCAGTCCAGAGCCCAGTAGCTCTGCTGGGTGGTTAGATCCAGAAGACAAATAACCACTGCAGTTCAGCTCTCAGGAAACCACATCCCTAGGGGAAAGGAGAGAGCACCATATCAAGGGAGCACCCCCATGAGACAAAAGAATCTGAATGGCAGCCTTTGAGCCCCAGATCATTTCTCTGACATAGTCTACTCAAAGGAGAAGGAACCAGAAAAACAATCCTGGTAACATGAGAAAACAAGTTAACACCCCCAAAAGATCACACTAACTCATCAGAAATGGATCTGAACCAAGAAGAAATCTCTGAATTGCCAGAAAAAGAATTCAGGAGGTCAATTATTAAGCTAATCAAGAAAGCACCAGAGAAAGGTGAAGTCTAACTTAATGAAATCAAAAAAATGATACAAGATATGAAAAGAAGAAACTTCGGTGGAATAGAATACACAAAAAGTGGTAACTTCTAGAAATGAAGGACACACTTAGAGACGTGCAAAATGCACTGAAAAGTCTCAGCAATAGAATCGACAAGTAGAGGAAAAAACTTCAGACCTTGAAAATAAGACTTTCAAATTAATCCAATCTGAAAAAGACAAAGAAAAAAGAATTTTTAAATAAAGCTTCCAAGAGGTTTGAGACTATGCTAAACAACCAAACCAAAGAATAACTGGTTTTTCCAAGAAAGAAGAGAAATCTAGAAGTTTAGAAAACACACTTGAGAGAATAATCAAGGAAAACTTCCCTAGCCTTGCTAGAGATCTAGGCATCCAAATACGAGAAGCTCAAAGAACACCTGGGTAATTCATTGCAAAAAGATCATTGCCTAGGCACACACTCATCAGGTTGTCTCAAGTTAAGATGAAGGAAACTATCTTAAGAGCTGTGAGAAATACCTAATGTAAATGACAAGATGATGGGTGCAGCAAACCAACATGGCAAATGTATATTTATGTAACAAACGTGCATGTTGTGCACATGTACCCTAGAATTTAAAGTATAATTAAGAGAAAAAAAGAATCACTCTATTGGAAACCAGATATACATTCTGATTAAGGGGGGGAAAAAAGAGCTGTGAGGCAAAAGCATCAAGTAACCTATGAAGGAAAACCTATCATATTAACAGCAGATTTCTCAGCAGACACCCTACAAGCTAGACAGGACTGGGACCCTATCTTTAGCCTCCTAAAACAAAATAATTATCAGCCAGGAATTTTGTATTCAGCGAAACTAAGCTTCTTAAGCGAAAAAAAAGATACAGTCTTTTTCAAACAAACAAATACTGAGAGAATTCACCACTACCAAGCCAGCACTATAAGAACTGCTAAAAGGAGTTCTATATCTTGAAAACACATTTTCACAATACATCAAAATAGAACCTCGTTAAAGCATAAATCTCACAGGACCGATAAAACAAAAACAATGAAAAAATAAAGAGGTATTCAGGCAACAAACAGCACAATGAATAGAATAATATGTATCTCAATACTAATGTTGAATGTAAATAACATAAATGCTCTACTTAAAAGATACAGAATGGCAGAATGAAAAAGAATTCACCAACCAACTATCTGCTGTTCTCAGGAGACTTACCTCACACATAAGGACTCATGTAAACTTAAGGTAAAGCAGTGGGAAAAGATATTCCATGCAAATGGACACCAAAAGCAATGAGTAGCTATTCTTATATCAGACAAAACAAACCTTAAAACAACAGCAGTTTAAAAAGACAAAGAGGGACATTATACAATTATTTTTAAAAAAAAAAAAAAACTTGTCTAAAAGGAAAATATCACACTCCTAAATATATATGCACCCAACACTGGAGCTCCCAAATTTACAAAACAATTACTACTAGACCTGAGAAATGAGATAGACAGCAACACAATAATAGTGGGGGATTTCAACACTCCACTGACAGCAACAGACAGGTCAGCAAGATAAAAAGTTAATAAAGCCACATGACATACTACCCAACTATGGAATATACATTCTATGCATAAGCACCTGTAACATTCATTCTCCAGGACAGACCATATGATAAGCCATAGAACAAGTCTTAATACATTTTAAAAAATTGAAATTATATCAAGTACTCTCTCAGATCACAGTGGAATACAATTGAAAATCCACTCCAAAAGGAACTCTCAAAACCATGGAAATACATTGAAATTAAATAACCTCCTGAATGAGCATTGGGTCAACAATAAAATCAAGATGGAAATTTAAAAATTATTTGAATTGAACTATAATAGTGACAAAACCTATCAAAATCTCGGGGATACAGCAAAGGCAGTGGTAGAGGAAAATTCATAGACTTAAATGCCCACATCAAAAAGTCTAAAAGGGCACAAATAGACAATTGTCGATTTTAGATCTTTCCCGTTTTCTCCTGCGGGCATTTAGTGCTATAAATTTCCCTCTAAACACTGCCCTAGCTATGTCCCAGAGATTCTGGTATGCTGTGTCTTTGTTCTCATTGGTTTCAAAGAACTTATTTCTGCCTTAATTTGTTATTTACTCAGTAGTCATTCAGGAGCAGGTTGTTCAGTTTCCACCTAATAGAGTGGTTTTTAGTGGGTTTCTTAGTCCTGAGTTCGAATTTGATTGCACTGTGGTCTAAGAGAGCATTTGTTATTATTTCTGTTCTTTTGCATTTGCTGAGGAGTGTTTTACTTCCAATTATGTTGTCAAATTTAGAATAAGTGCTATGTGGTGCTGAGAAAAATGTATATTCTGTTGATTTGGGGTGGAGAGTTCTACAGATGTCTATTAGGTCCACTTGGTCCAGAAATGAGTTCAAGTCCTGAATATCCTTGTTAATTTTCTGTCTTGTTGATCTGTCTAATATTGACAGTGGGGCATTAAAGTCTCCCACAATTATTGTGTGGGATTTTAAGTCCCTTGGTAGGTCTCTAATAACTTGCTTTATGAATCTGGGTGCTCCTATATTGGGTGCATATATACCTAGGATAGTTATCTCTTCTCGTTGCATTGATTCCTTTACCATTATGTAATGCCCCTCTTTGTCTTTTCTAATCTTTGTTGGTTTAAAGTCTGTTTTATCTGAGACTAGGATTGTAAACCCCTGCTTTTTTTTTTTCTTTCCTTTTGCTTGGTAAATATTTCTCCATCCCTTTGTTTTGAGCCTATGTTTGTCTCTGCACATGAGATAGGTCTCCTGAATACAGCACACCAGTGGGTCCTGACTCTATCCAGTTTGCCAGTCTGTGCCTTTTAATTGGGGCATTTAGCCCATTTACATTTGAGGTTAATATTGTTATGTGTGAATTTGATCCCGCCATCATGATGCTAGCTGGTTATTTTGTTCATTCATTGATGTAGTTTCTTCATAGTGTTGATGGTCTTTACATTTTGGTTTGTTTTTGCAGTGGCTAGTACTGGTTTCTCGTTTCCATATTTAGTGCTTCTTTCAGGAGCTCTTGTAAGGCAAAATCCCTCCATATTTGCTTGACTGTAAAAGGTTTCATTTCTCCTTCCCTTATGAAGCTTAGTTTGGCTGGATATGAAATTCTGGGTTGAAAATTCTTTTCTTTAAGAATGTTGAATATTGGCCCCCACTCTCTTCCGGCTTATAGGGTTTCTGCAGAGAGGTCTGTTGTTAGTCTGATGGGCTTCCCTTTGTGGGTAACCCAACCTTTCTCTCTGGCTGCCCTTCACATTTTTTCCTTCATTTCAACCTTGGTGAATCTGACGATTATGTGTCTTGGGGTTGGTCTTCTTGACTAGTATCTTTGTGGTGTTCTCTGTATTTCCTGAATTTGAATGTCGGCCTGCCTTGCTAGGTTGGGGAAGTTCTCCTGGATAATATCCTGAAGTGCGTATTCCAACTTGGTTCCATTCTCCCCGTCTCTTTCAGGGACACCAATCAAATGTAGATTTGGTCTTTCCACATAGTCCCATATTTCTTGGAGGCTTTGTTTGTTCCTTTATTTCATTAAGTTGATCTTCAATCACTGATATCCTTTCTTCCGCTTGACTGATTTGACTACTGATACTTGTGTATGCTTCCTTCACGAAGTTCTCGCACTGTGTTTTTCAGCTCCATCAGGTCATTTATGTTCTTCTCTAAACTGGTTATTCTAGTTAGCAATTCCCCAATCTTTTATCAAGGTTCTTAGCTTCTTTGCATTGGGTTAGAACATGCTCCTTTAGCTCGGAGGAGTCTGTTATTATCCACCTTCTGAAGCCTACTTCTGTCAATTCATCAAACTCATTCTCTGTCCAGTTGTGTTCCCTTGCTGGCGAGGAGTTGTGATCCTTTGGAGGAGAAGTGGCATTCTGGTTTTTGGAATTTTTCAGCCTTTCTGTACTGTTTTTCCCTCATCTTCGTGGATTTGCGTACCTTTGGTCTTTGCTGTTGGTGACCTCTGGATGAAGTTTTTGCATGGTCATCCTTTTTGTTGATGCTATTGCTTTCTGTTTGTTAGTTTTCCTTCTAACAGGTCCCTCTTCTGCAGGTCTGCTGGTAATTTCTGGGGGTCATTCCAGACCCTGTTTGCCTGGGTGTCACCAGTGGAGGCTGCAGAACAGCAAAGATTGCTGCCTGTTCCCTCCTCTGGAAGCTTCATCCCAGAGTGGCACCTGCCAGATGCCAGCCGGAGGTCTCCTGTATGAGATGTCTGTCGACCCCTGCTGGGAGGTGTCTCCCCATCAGGAGTCATGGGGGTCAGGGACCAACTTGAGGAGACAGTCTGTCCCTTAGCAGAGCTCAAACACTGTGCTGGGAGATCCACTGCTCTCTTCAGAGCCGGCAGGCAGGAACATTTAAGTCTGCTGAAGCTACACCCACAGTTGCCCCTTCCCCTAGGTGCTCAGTCCCAGAGAGATGGGAGTTTTATTTATAAGCCCCTGACTGAGGCTCCTGCCTTTCCTTCAGAGATGCCCTGCCCAGAGAGGAAGAATCTAGAGAGAGAGTCTGGCTACAGTGGCTTTGTGGCATTGCAGTGGGATCCACCCAGTTCGAACTTTCCTGGCAGCTTTGTTTACACTGTGAGGGGAAAACCACCTACTCAAGCCTCAGTAATGGTGAACACCCCTCCCCCTACCAAGCTCAAGCATCCCAGGTCGACTTCAGACTGCTGTGCTGGCTGCGAGAATTTCAAGCCAGTGGATCTTAGCTTGCTGGGTTCTGTGGGGGTGGGATCCGCTGAGCAAGACCTCTTGGCTCGCTGGCTTCAGCCCCCTTTCCAGGGGAGTGAACAGTTTCATCACGCTGGTGTTCCAGGCACCACTGGGATATGGAAAACAAAACAAAACAAAACAAAACAAACCCTGCAGCTAGCTTGGTGTCTGCCCAAACAGCTGCCCAGTTTTGTGCTTGAAACCCAGGGCCTTTGTGGTGTAGGCACCCGACGGAATCTCCTGGTCTGCGGGTTGCGAAGACGGTGGGAGAGACTGAGCTGGAATGCACTGTTCCTCATGGCACAATCCCTCACAGCTTCCCTTGGCTAGGGGAGGAAGCCCTCCGACCCCTTGCACTTCCCGGGTGAGGCAACAGCCCACCCTCCTTCTGCTCGCCCTCCGTGGGCTGCACCCACTGTCTAACCAGTCCCAGTGAGATGAACCAGGTACCTCAGTTGGAAATGCAGAAGTCACCCGCCTTCTACACTGATCTCACTGGGAGACACAGACCAGAGCTGTTGTTATTCAGCCATCTTGCCCTGGAATCACCTTTTGAATCCTTATAAAGTAGAAGTCTCCACTGAGTACTTCCAAGTACTCAATACTGAGTTCCTGTCCAAGTACAGTTATGAAATATTGAGCCCTTGCCTGTTCATCCATCAGAACAGGATATTATTACCAGCTGAACACAACTTTTGCTGCTGAAACTAGTGTTGAACTAAAAAACGGTCAAATTAAAAAATGCATACACAGATACACACCCTAAACACACACATACACACACATACACGAGTATATATTTATGTATGTATACACACACACACACACATACAGAGTTTTTATGGTTATGTGAGCTAGCAAAATAATGCCAAATAAGCTTTATCTGGGGGAAATTATCTACTGTTGTCAGTTTTCAAAACCTTTTGAATATGTACTTACTCCCTGTAAGTTCAATAGTCAACTGCTTTAAAGCTTACTTAAAATGCAATTTCAGATATATGTCAGGTCCAATTCATATGGAACACCCAAATGTTTCTTTTTTTAAGTAATGTTAAACTGCCTTGCAACTCACATCTGTCATTAATCCTTCCTGTAATTTTGATTACTAAAGCAATTCTGAAAATAATAGAAACTACTCATTAGAGCTCAGTAATCTTTGCACCAAAATGTCTTTGAAATAGCAATATAAATTAAAAGCAGCTGATCACCAAATAGCAAATCCAATATCGTAAAAAGTGGATTGGCTGATATTATCCCCAAACTCACAGCGTATGCATTTGTATGAGCCTTATGAGATGAAAGACATAAGAAAAGAAGGAAGAGAGGAAATGTAGGGCTGTTGGGCCACAAATCTTCCTTGAATCTCCCCTGAAGGAAAGCAGCCATAGCTAAGTGATTAGATTTTAAAGGGTTTCTCAAAATTCAAACTAATAGGGAGGTGGAAACATCAACCAAAGTTTAATTAAAATGCATATGGGAGAGACTGAGAAAATTGACACCCAAACACATTCTAATCAAAAATTCAATATTCCAAATTTTCCACTCTTAGAAAGTTGGAAACCTAGGACAATATTATCAACTACATTTTGAACTTCCTTCTTTACTTGCCCAATAAAGGTACCAAAAACAAAGCCTATAATTTTTCTCTGAGCTAAAAACAATAAAACTGGCTGGTATGAACCCAAGATTAAAAAGCAATACTCGGCTGAAACTGTCAAGTTTCATAATGATTATCATCAGTAACTGCAAATTCAGCCAGTTAAAAATCTTAAGGGTTTTCATATATCATGGTACAGGGTTTTTGCTTTTTCTAAACACAATTATTAAGGTACAATTGACATATAATACACTGCACATATTTTAAGTGTATAATTTGCCAAATTTTGATATATGTGTATACCCATGAGACATGACACCATCTCTACAATCATGATAATGAGCATATCCATCACCCCCATATGTTTCATCAGGCTCAGGGTTTGCTTTCTTAATAACTAAAACTTTGGGTGTTTTTTTTTTCCAAATAACTACCCAAATAAATACAGCACTACTATACTAATAAGTATGTTCTATAGCATGTCAAAGGTTCATAATTATTCATTCATGAGTAGCAGGTACTAGGGCTTATAAGGGTATTGGAGAAATAAAAAGTGTTCTCATTAAACTATGGAATGGAAATTCAATTTCACAGCATTTTAAAGCAATAAAGGTCACACAATATTAACTCTTATTTTTGCTACTACATAACGTTATTTATACAATGCAAAATTAGTGGAGTAAACTAACTACTTTTAGAACTCTGGTGCCAACAGTGTTTATTTCCCACATAGATACACAAATTACTCTTAATTAAATTTACAAATTACTCTTTCCAAAAACCAAGCTTAGGAAGAACTGACCAAGAACTATGAGTAACATGAGGGTTGTTTTTCTCTCAGGTTGACTTGTAAGTCATACACATCACTCAAAGTGCACTATTTAAACATGGATGTCATGACAACTAAACTTTTTTCCCCAGGAAAATCAGTTGAAGAGTAATAAATTGATCCAGAAACTAATTTTAACTTGAGAAATTCCCCCTTCTCATTTCTTTTAAATTTAAGTCATGTAAGTATCTCATTTCAAGTTACTTAAGGGTAGATGATATCACAACTAAAATTTTCAGTTCAAAATAGGTATAAAGTTGGGTGCTGGCCAAAATTGCCCATATTACTCTTAAGAGATATTCATGCATCAAAAAAGAACCAGATCAGTTTAGAAGGAAAGGACTGAGCAAAACAGATGCCTCCCTCAACTGATCCAGTTAAAGTAAGCAGTGGTAAAAGGGAACTGCCTGCTGCCTGCCAGGAAGAGAGCAGGGCTGCTGGATGCACCAAAAGTTGTTGGGGTAAAAATTCTCCCAAAAAGGCTGCTTGTGTAGAAACAACAGCAAGAAGGGCTAGTTACAGATTATACTTGAGGGTGTCGTGCTTGTTTTGGGGTCAGGAAATTAGTTAGTTGACTGAATATTCTAATATTCACCAATCATTAAAAACTCTGGATTTGGTTATTGAGGTTCCTCTGGACTGTATTAAAAATCAGCTCACTTTTTATTATAATACATCTCAATGAAAAAGCCCTTTTAGGTGAAGGAAAAAAACCCCAAGGTAGACTACAGCCATCAAATTTTGCTATTGCATTTTTTACACTCATTCTAAAATACTTTCTTTATTGAATAATGAGATACAATAACTTAATAGGCTTAACACACAAATCTTGCACTTTAAAAATTTTAGGAAGTCAACAATGACTATGTAAAGGGATCAGCATATCCAATTACATTTATTATTATTATTATTATTTACTAGAATAGCTTAGATATTCCCCCGTTTCATACATTTAAATGAAGAATGCTATTCCATATTTCATGGGATATCATTCAGTGTTAGCCAAACCGTCAGCTTCCCTACACTCATAGCCACCAGAACAACATATTGGAAGAACAGAGTGGAATGATAAATTTAAATAAGTCTGAAAATCTAACAAGTATACTATTGTAATTTGAATATACTTTTACTGCTGACACTACTACAGCTGTAATATTTTAAATAAATCACTTTTGTTTTCTTTCAAACAACAGTAATGTAAGAAAAAAGAATTCTTTTTAAGAAGAAATTTTGAGTATTGTTGCCTTCTTCCTAATTGTTGTCTTCTTCCTAAATGTTTCTTTGCAATTCAGTCTTAAAAGGAGGCTTTTTTGGTCCCTGCCCAAGCCAAAAAGAAACTGAGGGTTTCCCTGAAGCCTACTCGTCCTAAAATATTTTATTAGTCATTTTTGATCTGTAAATATTAAAAACCAGATATAAAGAACATGGTTTCTTTTATGCTAACACATGCAGCAAAGCAGCCTCAGGAAAGTCATTTGCCTCAGAATACTGACTTCATTACCATGATTGAAACGAATCAAAGTAACTATGTGCCCTTGCATTTTCTTCTCCCCTTATCCATTCCATCTCCCAAACTCTAAATGTAACGCGGCCAGAAGCTCAGAGGCTTGACCTTATTGTGTGCAGAGAACTGGCAAAGCACAAAGTGAAGTTCAAATGTACTCTTTCTATATTTACTTAGAGGAACCTAAGCACAAGATTCTAAGAATCTGAACTGTTTTAAAAGAGATTTTAATATGCTTTCATGTTATACTTTCTCTTAAAAGATAAGCAGGAAGATATTTTTTAAACTGTGAGAAACTGAAAGAAACTGTGTTTTGAAGTCTGGCAGGGCAAAATAGAAAGAAATCATTAGTTTCCTCCAAATTGTTTTCATAACTCTCCACTGCGTAAACCACTGAATCCTATTAAATTAACTCAGCCCACTCAATAAACCCACTCTCCCTTCACAGACAGCCACTAGAGAGAACCCCTACAAATAATATAGAAATAGTAGCTTTAATAAGAATACATAGATTGAGCTCAAAGTTGAACTCATTAAATCTATTGATGTTTTGCTTAAAATGACTCAAAACTGAAAGTAAAGATATGTTAAAATGATTAAATAAATCAGACAGAAATATCCACAAGTAGGTATTAGTAGGTGCAATGTATAAACATTAGCTTTGCTAAAGGCTATCAGCTATTAAATGGCAGAAATTACAGTCACAATCTGAATAACTGAAAGCGTATTTTTAATATTACAAAAACCCACACATTTTAGTAGGAATTATTATTCATGCTGGGCACGGTGGCTCACACCTGTAATCCCAGCACTTTGGAAGGCCGAGGCAGGTAGATCATGAGGTTGGGACCACGAGACCAGCCTGGCCAAGATGGTGAAACCTCATCTCTACTAAAAATACAAAAATTAGCTGGATGTGGTGGTGGGTGCCTGTAATCCCAGCTATGTGGGAGGCTGAGGCAGGAGAATTGCTTGGACCCGGGAGGTGGAGGTTGCAGTGAGCTGAGATCACGCCACCACACTGCAGTCTGGCAACAGAGAGAGACTCCATCTCAAAAAAAAAAAAAAAAAAAAAGAATGAAGTTATTTTTATCTAATTACTACCAAGAAAGTGTAGCTATAACTCACAACTGACCCAAAAAGTGATTCCACTGAACGACACAGAATGCCTGTCACTTCTCAGTGACCGAAGCTTGGTTCCTTAGTTTTTCAGTTATGCTAGTGACAGGAAGAAAATGCTGAAACAGTCGTCACATCAAATTGCTGAGGACGCTAAAAGGCACAATAGTCTTCTACTTTAAAGAAGGTACCAGAATCTAGATATCCAACAAGAGGCAGTTAAATGACATGAAAGCCATAGACTACTATGCAGGCATTAAAAATGATGCTTTTAAAGAGTATTTACTAACATGGGAAAATGCTTACATTTTCGTGCTTTAAAAAAGCATGAGATCGTATAAACACGGAACCCTATTCCATTTTAGTGCCTTTCACACTGAACACAACTGTGCTCCCATCCCTTTGCCTAGTACAAGGATCCTCAAAACACAGTCCTCTGAGAAGTAGTAACAACTGTTAGAAATGCAAATTGTCAGGCCCCGCCCACCAGATCTGCTGAATCAGAAACCTCTGGTGTAGAGGGAGCCCAGCAATCTGTTTTAATAAGCTCTCCAGACAATTCCGATGCTCAATAAATTGTGAAAAACACTGGCTACTTCTTAGTAATTCTTCGGATTTCAGCTGACAGTTCTCAGGGAAGTCTTGCCTCACCAAACCTCCCATCCTGCAAGCATAGATGAGTTTATCGTACCTCACAAGAACCAAGATTTTTCTTTCACAAACTATTGCAGCTATAATCATTTACGATTATGGAAGCAGAGTTTTTACCTCCAGACCAGATATTTCAAGTCTAGTGACACATATGAATCACCTGGAAGTTCTCAAAAATCCTTGGCCATACCCCAGGCCAAACAGAATTCACTGGAGTATGACTCAAGCATCTGTACTTTTTAAATACTGTGATTCCACCGTTTGGTCAAGGTTAAGAACCACTGTACCAGACTCAAGCTCCAGATGACCAGTAAACGGTGACCAGTATTTGTTGAATGAATATGTGAGGTTTTTTCACTTTATTTTGTGGGGTTTGTTTTGTTTCAGTCTTACCTATGATACAAAATTCCAAATGCACAGAAAGGGTTCAGTAAAAAGTGAAGTCTCCTACTCTTCCTGCCTCCCATCTCTGAGGCAATGACTGGGACCAATGTCATGTTTCCTTAAAAGACTGAATATTTGTCAATGCATACAGAAAAGACCGCAAGTTGGAGGCAGGATTATAGATTATTTTACTGCTTCTTTATGCACACCTGAACTTTTTGTAAAACGTATACACATCCCTTTCAATATTGGGAAAGAAGGTACCCTAAGAATAATTGTATGGGTATGCATCCAGAGCTATTTAGTAGATAAACACTGGGTCTCAGGGCTCCCACAGCAACAGCCACTTAGAATGTACATACAGCTGCTGTTCCATTTTGTCAAGTTCAAAGAAGAGACCCTTTACCTCGTTTAAGCGAGTAATTGCTCAATTATTCTGCCTGCTTATTTTGGTTATATTTTCACTTCTGATTAGATATACAGCTTCTCCAGAACATCTACCAGAAAATGGTGGGAGGGCGCACAAAAGGAGGAGGTACTGTTCATCCCAGGAACCAGATTAATAAGTGGCATCATGGTTTATAGATCTACCTTGTCTTGATTTAGTTAGTATAAGCTCCTCTCCAAGACAGACCATCTCTGGGTATATGAATATGAAAAGCTGAGGCCTGGACCCCAGGGTGGTGACTCAACTATGGTTCAGTCCTTTAAAGACCCTGGGCCCTTTTGACTCCATGCCAGTTGGTGATTCTATCTCAATACAGTAATTTGGAATAGGGCTGCACGTCTGAGATTTCTGTAAGTAGAAACTGGAGTAGGGAGAGCTTTACAACAATGGACCCAGACTGTTTTGGTTTTGGGGATGTTTTTCAATTATCTTTTTTCTTACTTTCTACCTCCCTTACTCTTATGGTCTAAGACCACTCCCCTCTGTTAGTATGACTCATTCTAGCATCAACTCTTGGCCCCCTCTCCTTCATTTTGTTTCCATAGCTGGGTGGAAAATCAGCTTGCTAGGACTTCTAAAAATCTGCTTTAATATGAACCCAAGAGCTCTCTGAGGAGGCAAGAGCCCGGACTTGAGGGACATTTTTTTAAGGACTTGTAGGCCTTTTCCTATTTAATTCCTGATCATCATCTTAGGCAGACATATGAGATAGAGGGGGGAAAAAATGCCTTCTGTAGAGATAAAACATTTCCATGTTTACCATTTTTCCCATATTTAGGCAAAGACCAAGGTGTAGGATCACAGTTAAGGGGAAAAATGTTTGGATATGTACATGGATAGGACCAAGGGGGAAAATACTCATAAATTAGATAGTACATAGAAACAAGTAAGATAATTACCATATTCAGCTAGAAAGGGAGTTAGGCAGTGGCCACTCCAACATCTCCGAGTGCAACCTGCCACACAGATATTTAAGCATTGTCTTGTGCTGTATACTAGTTGTTTTGTGTGTACTGATTTAGTCTTCCAGACTGGAAGCACCTGAGGGCCAGGCCTTATCGCCTACTGCCTCAGTTTCCTGTCTCGTGCTGAGTCCAAAGCAAAGGTTTAATATTTAAATTGTATTAAATACTTAATAGTTGACAGATTAAAACAGACTATAGCAGAAAACCAGCTCTGCATAGTAAGATCACTGTATCTTAAATGCGATAAATATTTTAAAAATCATTATCACAAACATTCTATGCCAATAAGATGAATGTTGAAATTCATTGCAGCTGTGGCCATGATTAATTACAAGTTTAATCACGTATTTTAGGGTAAACCTATTTCCTTAACATCTCTTTTCTATTAAATTACATGCACTATGTTAATGTTAAGGGCCAAAATAGTTTCTTGGCTGATCAAATCTTTTGGGTTTGATTTTTTGAAAAGATACTTTGACAACTTAACAAAACTATAAAATAAAATGAATAAGAACTAGCACAATCTTTTTAGGACTATGACAACATAATTAGACCAGAGTGTCTATAATTATGAAAGAAAATATTCTCAAATATTGTTTTATGACTTTCATGATGCATAATAAAGGAAAAACCTCTATCTCATTCACTACGCATTTTAACAGTTTAATTTCATTCTACTGTTATAATGAAAAAAGGGATGCCCGACATTTATGCCAGAAAGAAAACTCTACAAACATGCATCGAGCAAGTGAAATGTCTGTAGCTTTTATTTTAATCTCACAGCTAATTCAGAAAGTCAATAAAAATGTAAAGGAATATGGTATTTACATTGTAATTACAGGTCATCCCATATGCAAAATGTCAATGGTGGAGTGATGCCCCCAGGTGGCAAAATGATAAATTGCAATACTTTGATTGAAAAGTACTATGTACATATAGCTCTTCCATTTTGTCAAGTTCTGATTAAATCTAGAAACGTATATAAGGAATCTGTACTTCATAGGAACTAGTCATAAGTCCTACAAACTTATGGTCTACCCAAGTCACTCCTTTAACACTGATACCAAGGGAGAGTCTGATACCTTCCTCATGAGCTCAAAAAGTTAAGGGTGTATCTGCAAAACAAAAAGGGAAGTCATACCTATTCTGATGTGTTGAAGGAATAGCATTCATACCATTATAAAAATCTCTAAAAAGTATTCACCTTCTAGCCACCTCTCACATTAACCAATTCCCTATGTCTAGCATGTAAACTATAATTTAAAACCATATCTAGTCAAATTGCTTGGACAATGAGTAGTGCTATAATGTGCTTTGCTCACAAATGATTCAGTATCAACACTAAAAAAAAAAAAAAACAAAAAAAACCCAAAAACGAGTTTAGTTTCCTGCCTCCATACATGCATTAAACATAACAATCACTGATGAGTTGATATCTTAGCTAAAAGGTTCACATTTTGAGAACAAATTTATTTTGGACAGCCACAGAGATATAAAAGATGACAACAGAATTGTTACAATCTCAAGAAAAATC
The DNA here is from genome assembly GCF_000951045.1 of Mandrillus leucophaeus. Classification (NCBI taxonomy): domain Eukaryota; kingdom Metazoa; phylum Chordata; class Mammalia; order Primates; family Cercopithecidae; genus Mandrillus; species Mandrillus leucophaeus. The sequence goes on along the minus strand of NW_012101876.1, from coordinate 5,042,196 downwards.
ATTGAATAAGTTTTTTAAATTACATTCCTGGTTTCAGATTGGTTTATTTGGGAAATTTTTCTCATTTAAAAGTAATCAAAAAAAAACTTCCATTTATTAGAAGTTTCCAATTGCAGTCATTGGGTGGTAATTAGCTAAAATTTTGTTAGGCTTCCTTTAATCATTCCTTTAACATGGATTGTTTATAATTAAGGTGAATCTGTGCTGCTTTTGAGGGATAACTATGAGCGACGCAATGTGATATATAAATCTTACATAAATAGGCAGATATCGTATTATTATTACAGTCCTATGAGGTATTATACCCATTTTAAAGATGAGAAAACCAAAGCTCAGATTAGGAATGTGCAGAATCTAGACTTCACATTAAGAACAGGCCTGGCTTTACTCCTTCTTTACATCCAAAGCTGGTATTTTAACAATGACACCACACTGCTCTGTTTCTATTATAGCATTCTAGAATTTTGTGAGTAGTCACATTCACACTTTTTTCTGATTTTAGCAAATAATTCTAAAAGCAATTGTCTACAAAGGCTGGCAGGTAGTGGAAAGGTGTGATGCAGCTGTATGCAAGAGACAGTGAGGAGAGGCAGGTATGTGGCTAACTGGAGAATACAGAATTTGTCTAAAGGAGTAGCTGCTACCTAGCTTTAGCAGCCCATTGTGGCTACACACGAACTGATGTTAGCAAGTGTTACCAAATCTTTTTTTTTTTTTTTTCTAGAGAAGACAAAATGCTCAATTTATATGAGCTGCTCATTTAAAAATACTAACTACTGGCCAGGCACGGTGGCTCATGCCTGTAATCTCAGCACTTTGGGAGGCCAAGGTGAGAGGATCACCTGAGGTCAATAGTTCAAGACCAGCCTGGCCAACATGGTGAAACCCTGTCTCTACTAAAAATACAAAAATTAGCCGAGTGTGGTGGTGCACTCCTGTAATCCCAGCTACTTGGGAGGTTGAGGTGGGAGAATCACTTGAACCTGGGAGGTGGAGGTTGCAGTGAACCAAGATCATGCCACTGCACTCCAGCCTGGGCGACAGAGTGAGACTCTGTCTCAAAAAACAAAATAAAACAAAACAAAAAAACTGACTAATTTACTAAAAAGAAACACTACCCAGACCAAATAAAAGACATCTGAAAGCCACATGTGGCCAGTATGCAATATGTTTTGGATTCTGATGATGAAAGATTCCTTTCCCAGAGATTCTGGACGAGACCTTCTGGTGCCAAATGATTTTTGTCCGTTATCCTCACTATTGGATTCATTCCACAAACACAGACTCTGCCATCTTCAGCTCTGGTCATACTTTTTTAAGACTGGTTCAGGTACAAGAAAAATCACTAACAAATCACTTACCAACCAACCAGCCCCAGCCCCCTTTCTTCTCTCTCGTTCTCTTTCTCTCTCTCTTCCCCCAACTACAAATACACTCTCTCCACTCACTCATTATCTCAAGTCTAAAGGTTTCAAGTTTGATCTTCATACATCTTATTTTACATCCTTTTAATCAACTTTTTAGTCCTCCTGTGAATTATCTTAAAATTTTTCATATTCCTCATTAGTTGAAGACATTAAAATTGGATATGATCCTATAGTGTAGTTTTTAGAAGTATTGGGTCTGGTTTAGGTCTTACTCTCAACATTTCCATAAAGGTTCTCTAATAATTGTCAGAAATTTATCATTCTATTCTAAATGGCTAGAAGAGCACCTCTAGGATTAAAGGAAAAAAATCCTTTTCAGTAGGAATCATAATGCATGTTCTAAGGACATCAGAAAATGCCAGCTCTTTTATCATCCCTCATGTAGAAATTAACTAAAAACTATAAATTCTAGATAATTACAGCTTTTAAAAACTCTGGACAGAGACCATTTAAAAGGTTGAGTTTCAAAACAAAGTAGTAACATCACTAACATTTACCTTTACAATTCCTATAACCTATGAGGATATAGAAAAGTGTTTATTTTAAATCCACTCTGAAATACCCAATAGGCAAAAGCTGGAAGAACTTAGAGTAGCCTTAAAACCTCAGAAAAAACAATAAACTATGGGATGAAAATGTGGTCTTCTGGGGTTAAGGGCTGATATCTTGGATCATTCTCCCTTCTGCTTTCTGTTCCTCCTGCGTTTCTGATAGGCAAGTTTCTTACCCTAACTTCAGTTCCAACTTACTTTCCACTGCAGGAAATTAAAAAAACTTTACACCAAAAATGGAGGTTTATCTGCAAGGGAGGTACTATCTAAAGTTTTTAAGAGTTTTTCTCTATTATCAAAGTGTATAGGGTCCGATTATAATCAACAGAGACGAGGTGAGAAGGCGGTCATCAACATAAGCTAATTTTAAATGTGAGTGTCCATTTGGTTTAAGTATTTAAACTGACGGCTTTCTGATTACGGAATTTGAAAATCTCCGCCATAGAAAGCCCAAAGAAAATTAATACTGTACTTTCTTTGGTATACCCTATTCATCTCAAATGTTAATAACTGTTCATTTGTATTTTGTAATATTTCTAAAAATAGTCATGATGAACAATTCTTATTTTCTCATTCAAGAAGTTCCAATCAAGTTAAGTGGAAGCAATATTGTCACTGAGACTGTGGCATGCCCAAACATCTTATTTTCACATAATCTTTCCCATTTCTAGCTCCCTTCTCGAGGTCATTTGGATATTATATTCACCTGCTGAAATGTCTTTAAACCTAATATGAAAGACTAATTAGGGAGCTTACCTATATTCATGAAATACTTGGTCTGGTATAAAGAGCAAAGTGGACATTGCTCCATGCTCTTTTTTTTTTTTTTTTTTTTTCCTACAGTCTTGCTCTGTTGCCCAGGCTGGAGTGCAGTGGCATGATCTCGGCTCACTGCAACCTCTGCCTTCTGAGTTTAAGCAATTCTTGTGCCTCAGCCTCCCGAGTAGCTGAGATTACAGGCATGTACCACCCTGCCTGGCTAATTTTTGTATTTTTAGTAGAGACAGGGTTTTGCCATATTGGCTAGGTTGATCTTGAACTCCTGGCCTCAAGTGATTCGCCCGCCTTGGCCTCCCAAAGTGCTGGGATTACAGGCATGAGCCACCATACCTGGCCTCCTTCATGTTCTTAATCAGCTAAGACCTGCAAACAAAAAGCAGCCTACTCAAGATTCATACAAAGTATTTTTACTTACAATTCCTCTCCTCGTTTGGCTTTCTTGTCTGAAACCAGATAGACAGTTCCAAAACTTCCACTGCCAAGTTTCTGTTGAAGCACATATCTTCTTGCAATCAAGGTCTTTGGATAAGTGGAAATGGCTGTTGATCCACTCACGCACTTAGCTGCCTCTTGGAATTTCAGCATTGCTCCAAACAACAGAGAACTGGTTCATTCATTTATAGAAACTTAACATTCGAGTCTCCTAAGAAATGGTCAAATTCATCCCAACAGTGTTGGTCAATTCCTTAAAGATGAAAAATTCAAAGATCAGGTCTAAAGGATGCTAAACGATCTCTAACAAAAAGTATAAGTGCAGTGATTATCTGCACCTTGATCAGCAGACTGAATGACACCATATTGGTTAACGACTTGAAAGAAAAATGTTAAAAGGTACAGATACCACAAATTCCAGTAGAAGGCAATCCTTCACAGGAAGAGCCTCCCTTTGTACATTGAAATTTGGCAGAACTGAATTGGAGCCAACTTTCCACAAATATCTGGGATGGACATCTGTTTTACAATCAACAATCTCTTCATTTAAGATTTATACTCCCCACCTACTTATAAAAGACTCCAAATACAAGAACATTATCACTTCCTTAAATCTATATATCTGCATCAACCTTTTTGTAATGCCCTCTTCCCACCTTATGTTTACTTTGGTTTACAAAGAGAGAGTTAGGATTAAACAAGGAATTAGCAGGTGCTGTTTTCTTTAGATTTTTTTTTTTTCTGTAGATGTTAAACCACAGTTTTTGCATTTATTAGAACAGATGCAAAGAGAGATAAGGATTCAGAGAGAATTTTTTCCCATGCTCAGCAAATTCTAGTTTCTAAAGTTCCTATTGTACACATTGTGTATAATCTCTCTGGATTAAAAACAAGAAGAGTTAACAAATTCAATTCAAACCTAAAATTGCATTTAATGTCAGTGGAATATAAATGTTACACATGTATCTGTAATTCTTCAGGGAGCTATGAGATGTGACAGTTATGAAAGGCAAGACTGTTTAGGCTGGGCACGGTGGCTCATGCCTGTAATCCCAGCATTTTGGGAGGCTGAGGCGGGCAGATCACGAGGTCAGGAGATCGAGACCATCCTGGCTAACACAGTGAAAGCCATCTCTACTAAAACTACAAAAAAATTAGCCGGGCGTGGTGGCAGGTCTATAGACCCAGCTACTCGGGAAGCTGAGGCAGGAGAATGGCGTAAACCCAGGAGGCAGAGCTTGCAGCGAGCCCACATCTCTCCACTGCACTGCAGCCTGGGCGACCGAGCGAGATTCCATCTCAACAAAAAAAAAAAAAAGAAAGAAAGAAAGAAAAAAAAGAAAGGCAGGACTGTTTCATATGAGTAGGTACAAAGTAAAATCATTTTTATTCCATCAGAAAGTTAAATGTTTTGTTAGTTATCAAGAAAAGTGTGCTTTTGTTTTAAATCTATATAGAAATAACCTTTTAAATTGAAAACTGCTTATACGTTGAAGCTAGGTTTTCATATTCAACAATTCCAAAGCTATGAGACAAAAACGTAGTTTTTAAGGATGGTCAATGGGCCTTACGTGATGGTGTCCGTCAACCACAAAAACTACTAGGGCAATTAACCAAAAAAATCTCAAAACAGAACGTAAGTAAATGCCCATTTACAACATTTTCCTTCTTAAAATGTATTAACCAGTTAAGTTGTACCTGATACCAATGAGATTAGTTGCCAGCTTTTTTTTTTCCCTTCCAAAGACATGTTAGTAAAATCTGCTGAAAAAAAACAACTAGAGAGCAGGCCTCTAAACGTACCTTTCGTTTTTACTTCCCCTTCACTGTCATAAAAGTGATGCCGTTTGGCCATACTAAGTTGTTCAAATAAATATATGGACTTACAGCCTTCCCAACCGAAAAGGGTCCTTCAGGTCACTCAGTAATTCTCCTTGAAGATGAGATTAAGGTTCCCTTTAGGGAAGGACAGAATTACGGACGGACAGAATAGTTATGAGAAGTTCACTTCTAGCGGCTCCTATTTCTAAAGGACAGTCTAAACCCAGCAGTGCTTAAGCAGTCTGGTCCAGGCTGCAGAAGACTCTGGGACTAGGTTCCCTCCCGCCCAACCTCACAGACTCAGCCCTGCCACCCCCATTCCAGTCCACTTTTAGGTCATCCATTCCATCAGTCTCCTCTGTGCAACCATAAACCTAGCCAAGAATGTTTCGCATTGTCTAGATTCTAGAACTATCTGTTCACTTGACAACACCCTCCCCCTCGAGGTTTGTGCGTGAACTTGGGCACTGCGAACACATCTTCGTTATTTCTGCATCTCCAATCCCTGGCATAACCCCTGGCATATATTAGGTGTTTAATAAATCTTGTTAGGGCAAATAAGTGTCCAGCAGATCAACTCCCGCCCAAAGGAGGGAAAAAAAGTTGGTTAAGAAAGCTAGATGGGAACTTGGAGAAAGTTACCACTTGTGCAAACTACCCCTTCTCGGTGAAACAGATTTGACTGGGGGCAAAAGACAACGGAAGGAGGAGTATTTATCACAAGTCAAAAATCAGTAGTTACCTTCCCAGGTAATAAGAGGAAGCAAATTTGTCACCAGGTTCTGCTATAGTAGAAATCTACCTTTAAAGTAAACCTTAACCTTAAGGTAAAACGAACAATTCCGTGCTTCTTCACTTTTTTAAACATTTACATTTTGGCAAAGCAGGTTAACGTTTATTGAGGGACACTGAGAATGGAGTAAATCCGGAGATAAGACGTCCAGGAAAGCTAGGAGACCGCAGCCATGGAGTCCTAGAGATTCGGAACCCAGCCCGGACAGCTTGAAACCATTACCTTCCCCCTTGCAGGGCAGCCTGGCGAGCCCCGAGGAACACAGTTCGCTTTACCTTTCCCTGTTGTGGTCGGCGCGGCCCCCGGGGCTTGCCCAAGTCTTGCCAGTAATCGAGCAGGCCTCAAACTAGGGGCAACCGCACCCACCGACCGCCAGAGACGGCGGGCCACTGGTGTTTGGAACCGTCGCCAGGGAGACGGCGCGGGGCATACTGGGAAGTCGGGATGAGGTTGCAGCAAGGCGGAAGTGTCCGCCGACCCAAGTAGGCGGAGAAAGGCGAGGAGGACCGGCGGGCCAAGCTTTCCTAGCCTGACGGTAGCCACTTCGGAACGTACGTCCCAGCCCTCTTTAGCTACTTAGCGCCTCCGGGCCCGGGAGCACCTGCGCCTTGGCGCAGTCTGGCGCCACCGGCATCCCGGAAGTGTACTTCCCAGAGACGTCACACGGGATACTTCCGGTTCCCGCTCTTGGGGTTGAACTCTCACGTGCAGGAGCCAGTCCTCGCTGGGCTCTAGCAGGCTTCTGAAGGAGGAGCTACTCCTTTGGGAGGAAAGAGCAGGTGGGCTCTGCTGCAGGTCCGGGCGGCGGGTTGTGAGGGCCGAGGTGGCACGGTGTGTGAAGGCCTGTGTTTGAAGACTTAGGTCAAACCTTTTGCCCGCCTTTTCCCTGTGCAGCTATGTGCAACTGTCTATGCAAGGCCCTGTAATTTGCATAGGACGAGTTGACAGGGTCTCTGCTTGTCGACGCTTTACAAGACTGCCTTGCAAAGAAATAAGTACTATACAGGATAGGGTTCTGAGATACTGACAGGGCTGGGACTAGCGTGAGGTAAGTGTAAAATGTAAATGGATCTCAATAAAATTCAGCAATCAAGATAAGTTTTAATGCAATATCTCTAAAAATCGAAATTATTGCAAAAAAAAATCCATGAGTGACAAAATGTCACGATTTTAATGTAACAGTACCGTGCTGCGCCATATTGAAGCCTGAGGCGCCAAAAGAAAAACCATCAATTCTGATCCTGCGAGTTAAGTTAGCCAGATGAGGAAGAGTAACTGGGCTAGATATGCAAAATAAGATGATGAAGGCCTGGCGTGGTGGCTCACGCCTGTAATCCCAGCACTTTGGGAGGCCGAGGCAGGCGGATCACGAGGTCAGGAGATCGAGACCATCCTGGCGAACACGGTGAAACCCCGTCTCTACTTAAAAAAAAAAATACAAAAAAACTAGCCGGGCG
>NW_012101876.1:4997728-5034885 GCF_000951045.1 Mandrillus leucophaeus | reverse complement strand
AAACTAGCCGGGCGTGGTGGCGGGCGCCTGTAGTCCCAGCTACTCGGGAGGCTGAGGCAGGAGAATGGCGTGAACCCAGGAGGCGGAGCTTGCGGTGAGCTGAGATCGTGCCACTGCACTCCAGCCTGGGTGACAGAGCGAGACTCCATCTCAAAAACAAAAAAAGACGATGAAAAGAGCTCGTGTTTAGGGGTGTAACTGGATAGTGGGGTTCCTAGAGGCATGAAGCAGTTTTCCTTATACCAAAAACTATGCCAATTAAGAAGGGCCCGCAAGCCTAAAGTCGGAAAGAAGTTCCGTGACTATCAATACAAAAGAAAAACTTGATCACTATCATAGGTCCTACACAACTCACTTTACTGAAGCCCAAATGCTTTGTGATTATAAGATGAATAATACCATTTTTTAAGCTTAGGACTTTTTACTTTGACCCCACAAAACAAATACTCTGTGCTGTAAGATGTTGACTATTACCACTTCAGAATCAAAGTTCAGAGAACTTCTATACTTGTGTGTCAGTAATGGACTTTAATGGTTTTTCTTTAGAATTAGCAGCAGCCTCTGTCACCATCCAAAGATCACAACCCATGAAACCATTGAGTTTGTGCTTTGTATCAGAAAGCAGAGGAGAATGAAAAAGCAAACCGCTAACATTGCTTGAGGATCTAGGTAAGAATTTATGGATGTTGATATCTATGTTCTATCTAAAGAACACTTCATAACATTTGCTGTTGATTTAGTGGTGCTGGAAGCAATGACTTGGTGCCCTACAACCAGCATCAATTGAAAATGCTTTCTGTTGTTTTAAACAGGCGATTAATTCTTTAGACTGTCGTCATGGGTATCCGAGGACTAATGAGTTTTGTGGAAGATCACAGTAATGAGTTCTTCACTGATCTGAAGTTGCGGGACACAAAAATTGTCATTGATGGCTATGCTCTTTTCCACCGTCTTTCCTTCAATTCAAACTTGGAGCTCCGGTATGGTGGGGACTATGATTCTTTTGCAGATGTTGTACAAAACTTCTTTGAATCACTGTTTGCTTGTAATATATGCCCATATGTTGTACTAGATGGAGGATGTGACATTTCGGATAAAAAACTTACAACTTTAAAGGACAGAGCTAGAGAGAAGATCCAGATGGCCCATTCCCTTTCTGTTGGTGGGAGTGGGTATGTATGTCCCTTACTCATCCGGGAAGTATTCATACAGGTTTTGATCAAGCTGCAGGTATGTTTTGTCCAGTGCTTTTCAGAAGCAGATCGGGACATTATGACACTTGCTAATCATTGGAATTGCCCTGTGTTATCGTCAGATAGTGACTTTTGCATTTTTGACCTGAAAACTGGGTTTTGCCCATTGAATAGCTTTCAGTGGAGAAATATTAACACTATTAAGGGCACACAAAACTATATCCCTGCCAAATGCTTTTCCCTTGATGCATTCTGCCATCACTTTAGCAATATGAATAAAGCTCTACTACCTCTCTTTGCGGTGCTATGTGGAAATGACCATATTAATCTACCTATCATGGAGACATTCTTAAGTAAAGCACGTCTTCCTCTTGGAGCTACCAGTTCTAAAGGGAGGAGACACCACCGAATCCTGGGACTTCTGAATTGGTTGTCTCATTTTACCAACCCTACTGAAGCACTAGATAATGTTCTGAAATACCTCCCAAAAAAGGATCGAGAAAATGTTAAGGAACTTCTGTGCTGTTCCATGGAAGAATACCAACAGTCCCGGGTGAAGCTGCAGGACTTCTTCCAGTGTGGTACTTATGCCTGTCCAGATGCCTTGAATCTTGGTTTACCAGAATGGGTATTAGTGGCTTTAGCTAAAGGCCAGCTATCACCTTTCATCAGTGATGCTTTGGTCCTAAGACGGACCATTCTTCACACACAGGTGGAAAACATGCAGCAACCAAATGCCCACAGAATATCTCAGCCCATCAGGCAAATCATCTATGGGCTTCTTTTAAATGCCTCACCACATCTGGACAAGACACCCAGGAATGCATTGCCTCCTCAGCCTCTAGCTTTCAGTGAAATGGAAAGGATTAATAAGAATATCAAAACCTCAATCATTGATGCAGTAGAACTGGCCAAGGATCATTCTGACTTAAGCAAATTGACTGAGGTAAGTATTTGTAATACTAATGAAATTTTTGTAAAGTACTTTACAGGTTACAAAGTGCTGTCTTGTATATTAGCTCGCTTACTATAACAAACTGATGAGGTTGAGTGCTATCTTGCCCTCATTTCATAGCTAAGAAATCTAGAAATTGAGTGAACTAGGTAATGTCTTAGCCAGAGAGTGACAGTGCTAGGACTCAAACCCAGCTCTTTTAGCTCTAAATATACCATTTCCACTGTACTTCAGTAGTCTGTGCTATCTTCACAGTTATTACTACTATATTGTTATTACTACTAGGTTAATACTAGCTATCAATAGAATGGGATTATGTGGCTAAAAAGGAAAAAAATTCACAACTGAAAGAAAAAGTATAGACAGTAATGATAGGCATAATATCTCAGACTACATCAGATTTCAAATAAGGTTAGTGCTGATACTAAGGTCTAATTTTTTAACTGTTATTAATGAAGACCTTTTTTAAAATAGGTTTTTGTGGCCGGGCGTGATGGCTCACGCCTGTAATCCCAGTACTTTGGGAGGCCGAGGCAGACGGATCACGAGGTCAGGAGATCGAGACCATCCTGGCTAACAAGGTGAAACCCCTTCTCTACTAAAAGTACAAAAATTAGCCAGGCATGGTGGCAGGCGCCTGTAGTCCCAGCTGCTCGGGAGGCTGAGGCAGGAGAATGGCGTAAACCCGGGAGGCAGAGCTTGCAGTGACCACAGATTGCGCCACTGCACTCGACTCCGTCTTAAAACAAAACAAAAAAAATAGGTTTTTGTGTCATTATGGTTATTTGCCTAGTTTGATACAGAAAACATGACTCAGCCTAACTCAGTGTTGCTTAAACCTGAGTAATAGACCACCTTTTCAAGGAGAAAAAAAATTCTCATGGATCGCGGTGTTGTCTTTTTATATTACATATTTAAAATTACAAATAGATATGAAACGATGCTCATAAAAGAACTAGATTCAGAAATTAAATACAGATAACTTAAAACAAAAAACAATTGCAATGCCCATTAGGGGATTTTCTTAGATCCAATGAAATATTCGGTCTCATAAGACTCATAGACCACACGTGGCACCAGTCTACTCAAGGATGTAGGACAGCAACCACAGCTTCCCAGAGGGTTTGAGTCAGGTTTTCCTTTTCTGTCAGAGTTCTCCCAGCACTGTTATCAGTCTACATCAAAGGTTTACCAACATTGGTGATTTTGTCCCCCAGAGGACATTTGGCAATGCCTGGAGACGTTTTTGTTGTCCCTACCTAGGGAGTAGAAGGGGTAGTGGTTGCTACTGGTATCTAGTGGGGAGAGGCCAAAGATGCTGCTAAGTTATACAATCTATACTTACAGTGCACAGGAAAGTGCCCCATAACAAAGAATCTCTTGCCCAAAACACCAGTAGTGCCATTCCCTGGGCTACACAGCTGACCAGGAACTAGCCTCTTAGCCTCCTCGTCAGTCACATCTCAGACAGGAGGAGATGAATGTCATAGTGTATGAGTGCAAGAGCCTTCTTGGCATGGGGCAGTGAGTCTAAGAGCCTTCTTGGCATTGGCGAGTGACTGTTAAACCCCCAGGGTTTCTTTGGTGGCGGAGTGAAGAAAATGTTTTGGAATTAGTGATGGCTGTACAAGTTTATAAATATACTAAACCAAGGCAAGGTGGCTCATATCTGTAAGCCCAGCACTTTGGGAGGCCAAAGTGGGAGGATCACTTGAGGCCAGTAGTTCAAGACCAGCGCCTGGGCAACACAAGAAGACTCTGTCTCTACAAAAAAAAAACACTAAAAATTAGCCAGGAATGGTGGTACAGCTACTCAAGAAGCTGAGGTTGGAGGATTGTTGAGCCCAGGAGGTCAAGCCTGCAGTGAGCTGTGATTGTGCTCCCTGTTGAGCAAAACCCTGTCTCTAAAAATATATATACACTAAACCCACTGAATTGTATACTTTAAAAGGATGATTTTTATTACATATGAATTATATCTCAGTTAAATAAAGGAGAAAAAAAAGGTTTCACTGGCTTAAAAGCCCCGTTCCCTATAGGATCCAGTCTTTCTTATAATTCATGCCATAAACATAGCTAGCTAGGTCCCTGAGAGGGATATCCTACTTAAGACACTGCACTCAGGGAAACCCCAAGATACGGTGTCCCCACTAGGTATTTATAGTTCATTTATATATAGTTTAAGCTTAGATGCAATTTTATAAGTCATCTTTATAATGCTTGGTAACACAACTGACAACCTACCTTTAGCACATTTCCAGGGGTACAAAACTAGAAAGTGGAGCATAAGTCAAATTCTCAAACAAGGGATTTATTAACACTTTACCCACACCAATAAAATTCAAACTGTAGCTACATTCTTCATGTTTTGCTAAAATTACATTTCTGCTCAAACATAAATGGTGCTGTTGAAGGAGAGTTTTTTTAAAAAAAATTTAATGGCTTTATGAGAAGTAATGTACAGTGAAGTGCACATATTTAAAGTGTGTACTTTAATGAGTTTTGACATGTCTACATCTGTGAAGTCATCCTACAATTAAAATAATGAATGTATCCATAATCCCTAAAGTTTCATCTTGTTCCTTTGCAATTCATGCTTCCTTGAGTATAAACATAGTAAAGTGCACAAATAATTTTTACAGTATGATAAATTTTTGCAAGGTCTATACATCCATGGAAAGAATCATTATGGCCACCCCAGAAGCTTCTCCTAGTTTCTGGTTCCAGTTACTCGCTCTGCAACTCCCTATAATCACTCTCCTGACTGTTTAAGACCACAGAATAGTTTTAACTGAATTTTTACTTTAGAAATGAACTCTTTCATCTGGCTTTTATTCCACATGAGATTCATTTGCATTGCTGTGAGTAGGTGATCATTCATTTCTCGTTGCTGTAACATTATTCTATTTTGGTATATTACTATTATACACTTATGAGCATTTTTTTTCATTATACAGCTTATGAGCATTCGGGTTCTTTCCAATTTTCCATTTCCATGTGTTCATCAGCCATTTGATATTCTGTTATATGAAGTTTCTGTACAGTTTTTTGCTCATTTTTGTTACCATATACGGTACCTTTGTCAAATAACATATTGTGAATAGTCTCTCCCATTGTTTACTCACTCTTTAGTATGTTTTGATGAACAGAAGTTCTTAATATACTCTAATTTAAATTTTTATTATTTGTGGTTACCACTTTTGTGAACTGCTTAAGAAATTGCCTACTCCAGGGTCATGAAAATTTTTTGCTGTTCACGTTTAGCATTTAGATCTATAACTTAGCTAGAATTGGTTTTTTGTGGGTGCGTATGGTGTGAAATAGGGATCAGGACACCTTTTTCCCCCACATGGAAATCCAACTGAATCCATGAGTATAGCAGGCTGCTTATATTCCTTGCTAAGTAGAGATGACTTAGTGTTCTCATCATTTACCTGGATTCAAAATAGAGTGAAATTTTAGTTCACTCTCTGTGCTATGCTATCACCCAGCTTTCTCTTGGCATAAATTAATCAATTCTGAATTTAGCTCAATGCTTAATTGTTCTAATTAGCCCATGAAAATTATAAATGTACCAGATGCTAATGTGATTCCAAACACAAATGCAGGAACAAGTATAGAAACCTTGTGATAGTACCTATTCATTTTGTTTTTTACATCTTGTTGTAATACATTATCTGCTTTGACCAGCTGTTGTTAATAGAAACTGTACAGTCTCTCATTTAATTCCCACAATAACCACATGGGATAGGTTTTCATTTTGGTTATGTTAGTTGCAATGGACAGAGCACCATTCAAGTTAACCAATGGGAGGTTAATCATAAGGAGACACAGAAGTGGATCATTCTTAAGGAGTAAGGCAGCCAAGACCAGTAGACCAGTCTCTCCGGGCATCTCTGCCTCTCAGGACAGCTGCTTCTGCAGGCTTCTACTTTCGCTACCCCTGGGGAAGAGGGAAAGTAGTGGTCACATGGGATAGAACCTAACTTTAAGGGCTGTGAGTTGAATACTTCCCCTTTTGGAAGGGACTGAGGACTGGTGAGTTTGATGAAACATCTTATACAAGTCATTATAATGACCATTTTACAGATAAGTCAGACAGACTGTAGAAAAGGTCTGAAACCTTTCGAACAAGGCCATAGGGTTAGTGCAGGGCACAACATCTCTGAAGTCACAGCCAGACTGCTTTGTTTATGAAAAGTTGTAACTTGGCTCTATAATTCAGTAATTTAAATATTATATATCAGAAAAGAATTGGTGTATTTTCTTAGCTCTACTTAGTGCATTTTAAAAACCAGTTTAAGAGTTTAGTTTCCACTTTACTTTAAATTTAAGTAGTTAAAACTACTTCCAGTAGGGGTGATTGGTTATACTATAAAGCTCTTTGTATATTTCTCATTTTAAAATTTTTATCACAATATTATTAAAAGCAGTATTTAGAAATAATCGTAGTAAAGTTTTCATGCATTAATGACAAAACTATTTTGTCATTTATGATGTGTTTTGTTTCAGGTGAACATCTCTAGTCTCAGCTGTCAACCACTCTTTCTACTAACTAGATGTTACGTGCTAAGAAATCTATCACCATCTCAACTTTCCAGAAAGCAGAAAATCTTTTTCTGGCTGTGTGCGGACACTAGGGATACAACTTTTTTTTTCTTAAAGTTTGATTTTAAAGTCCCCCAGAAGATGCCCTTTTAATATTCCTATGAGTGCATGACCTGTAAGGTCCCTTCTGGTTCTTACAAGTCTTGGTAATTCATTGAGGTAAAATTATTTCAACAAGAACCTCAGTGCTCTTACAGCTGTTTACTTCTGAGCTTTTACTTGAAGTACATTTTAAACCATGAAGTAAAAGTGAGTGTGGTGTGTTACTGCAAGCACAATGCAAGTAGTCCTTAAAATATTCCTGTCTCCCTTGAATATACCTCTAATCTACAAGCAGTCCCCTGGGACAATCCCTGTGTGTCTTTTATGCAAAGACAATAAAGCATTCAACAGGGAAGGGACATGAGACAGGACCCAAACAAATAGAGTATATGCCACAAAGGGTTCCTCTAAGCAACGTTTGTCTTCTGGAGGCAATTAGTAATGGCATCATGTTGAAGGCAAATGCCTGTTGCACAGGCAACAGGTGGGGTTGAGTATAGAGCTTTGTTTCTCAAAGTAGAATAGTTGGGCTGCTAGTTAAAATGTATATTCCTGGGCTCTCTCTCAGGTTAGTCAATCAAAATTTATGGAGTAGGGCCTGAGGACTGAATTTTTAACAAGCTTCCCATGTGACATGTGCACTGAAGATGCTCACCAGCGTATACAAAGAGGATGGAATGACATAAGTAAAGGTTGTGTAGGAGTATGCAGTACACCCATTCAACCAACCGTATTTATAAAGCATCTCATTCATGTTCTAAATGCTGTGAGTGTGGCTGATTTTTTTTTCCCACAAGAAGTTTAACAGCTGACAGCAGTTTCATTAGCATTAAATCTCTTCATGCTATGGTGGAAAAAAAAATAACAGACATTTCCCAAAGTAACTTGCAGGATGCTTGGTGTGTATTTTCAGCTCTCCTTGAGGCGGCGGCAGATGCTTCTGTTAGAAACCCTGAAGGTGAAACAGACCATCCTGGAGCCAATCCCTGCTTCACTGAAGTTGCCCGTTGCTGTCAGTTGCTACTGGTTGCAGCACACTGAGACCAAAACAAAGCTACATCATCTACAATCCTTACTGCTCGCAATGCTAGTGGGACCCTTGACTGCCATAATCAACAGCCCTGGTAGGTAACTGGAAATTACAGGAGTATATTGTTGCATGTTGCTTGCAAACTGTTTGCTCAAGAGTTTACACAAACAAAAAAGTATTCTTGGATTATTTACTCCCATTAATTATATCAGAACTTAGATGTCGAGTCACCAAAATATCATTCATTCATTGGTAAATATTTTTTAACACTTCATGTGCCAGGTTCAGTGCTGGAGGGCTTGAATCTTAAGTATACAGCAGTGAGATGTGTTGGGATACTGCCAACTCCCATCTCTGGTGGCACCTACTGCTTTAACTTGTGAAGTATGACAGTGTATTTTGCCAGCTGCATTTGTATTCCATGTTCCCTATCCAATTATTCGCACAGCAGCAATGTCATCACAAGAAACTTGCCCAGAAGTGAAACTTCTAAATACCTACAGCCACTGCATTCTTGCTTATACGCCTTTTTATTCCTTTTTCTCTGCTGTCAGTTTCAATTAGTATGTAAGTAGTGATGACATAGTAATTTGTCTTTTTTTTTTTTTTGAGATGGAGTCTCACTCTGTTGCCTAGGCTGGAGTGCAGTGGCACAATCCTGGCTCACTGCAACCTCTGCCGCCTGGGTTCAAGCGATTCTCCTGCCTCAGCCTCCCGAGTAGCTGGGATTACAGGAGCCTGCCACCACACCCAGCTATTTTTGTATTTTTAGTAGTGACAGGGTTTCACCATCTTGGTCAGGCTGGTCTTGAACTCCTGATCTTGTGATACACCTGCCTGAGCCTCCCAAAGTGCTGGGATTACAGGCATGAGCCACCGCGCCCAGCCAGTAGTATCTCTTAAATACACCGAGACAAGTTTATCTGCGTATAATACAAGGTGAAGTAAATGCTGAAACATTGGGACACTTTAATACTCTAGTGGAATATCCTCTTTAAAGATTATGAATGCTCTACCACTGTATAAATATGTATAATTATACTCTAGAATAGTACTATCTAATATGGTGGCTACTAGCCAGACGTGGCCAAAGTTAAATTCCATTTAAATTAAAAATTGAGGTTTTCAGTCACGCTAGCCACACTTCAAGTGTCAGGTAGTCACATATGGCCATAGACTAGCTTACTGTATTGGACAGCACTGCAGAAAGTTCTATTAGATAGTGCTACTCCAGTTTACTATTTTATAAGTTAGATAAAAGAATGGAACAGTATGGACTCCTGTTTCCCAAGTATTAAGGTTCAAGCTTGCCAGCTGTCAGAGGGACTATTGTTATACGACAGCCAACTTAAAACAAATCAGTGAAGGCCCACTGCTGCTTTATGAACACAGATTTAGGGTACTTCCTCTGACTGAATAATAAATACACTGTAAGAAAGCTCTCAGAGCACAAGCCTATTAAGTTTTTACCTGAGTCCAACAGAAGGGGCATGTCAAGGGTCTGTTTCTTTTCTTTTAGGAAACGTGGACCCTTTCCCCAGGCAGGCTCAGTGCCTTGCTGCTCGCTAGTTGGTAAAAGGTGGGCCTCCTTTTTATTATTTTCAAATTGGTGCAGATGTTAATTTTGTGTACCCCTGCCCAAACAAATCTGTAGAAACCTACAGCTAAACACAAGCAACATTCCTTATTTCCTAGGATTGTTGCTTCTTGCCCCTTATCCTACTATGAAAAGAAGCTGATTATTTGCCAAATTCTCCAAGTCATACTTTAGCTTCCTCCCATATAACACAGAGGTCAAAATGTGTTTTGAACACACAGGTTGTTTCTTTAACACAAATGTACCACAGCATGGGAGTTTCGGTGAAAGAGAACAGTAAAGAGAATAATATTTAATAGTCATTTGTATTTTTCATAGACACAGATTTAGGGTTTAGAGAATTCAAATGCAGACATGTTTATAGTCAGGTAGTAGACCAGTGGAAGAGATCTTATTTCAGGGAAAAAGTAAATTCTGATGGGTTGAATAAAGTTAGGTCATCATTAAAAAAACAGTTCAATATCAGTATTTCAATTTATACAGCAAGGCATTTATGAAGCCAGAAGAGAAAAACATCTTAGTTTTTTTCAATGCATTGTTTTCTGTATGGAATTTGTAGTATATGTGGGGAAATGAAAAGCTGTTACAGTGCTTTTGAAATACTGCCCTTGGGTTGTTTCTTTATTTAGGTAAGGAAGAGCTGCAGGAAGATGGTGCTAAGATGTTGTATGCAGAGTTCCAAAGAGTGAAGGTGCAGACACGGCTGGGCACAAGACTGGACTTAGACACAGCTCACATCTTCTGTCAGTGGCAATCCTGTCTCCAGATGGGGATGTATCTCAACCAGCTGTTGTCCACTCCTCTCCCAGAGCCAGACCTAACTCGGTAAGCACCATGGGAAACTTTAGTTCAGATGGAAGCACACAAAAGTAAATACAGTACTTTCACTTATATTTAAAGCAACAAAGTTACTTAAAAAAAAAAACAACAAAAAAAAAACAAAACCTAATCTTACTGTAATTGATTTTGAGTCACTGTTACAGCTGAAGAGCTGGAAACAGGAAAAATATTAAATTTACATATTCTCAAAGAATGTTTCCATGATTCAATTCAGTTTTAAAACATCAGTTCCTTTAAGTAAAACATTAATATGTGGGAGAGGGGAAGTAACTGTTGGTAGGATATAACTTTCTCCTTTCCTCTTGGTCTTTAAATGTCACTTCGTAGAGTCTTTTTCTGATAACCCACCCTAGTGAGACATACTGTCTATCCTCATTCACTCTAGTCCTGTTACTCTGTATTTTTTTTAACTGCATTCCTTACCACCTGGCATATAGCTTACTCATTCATTCAAATATTAAATGCCTACCCTGTGCTAGGGTGTAGGGACAAAAACAGAATCTCTGCTCTAATGGAGTTTTCATTCTAAGTGAGATGATGAGTAGATGCCCAAGTGAACTTAACATAGGATGTTTGCTTTACCAGGCAAGAAAGACAATAAGGGAGTTGAGCCTATGTGCCACAGAGTAATTATAATGTTTGTCTGTGGAGTTTAAGCTGGGTATCATAAAAAGAAATGACAGCAGCAGTAGGGTGTGGAGCAGTGAAAACAGTGATAGGATCAGTGGATTGGACATCTTGGTAATTGACCATCCAGGAGGTACTTGAGGGAGAGATGAAGATAAAAAGGAGATAGATTATGTTTTGTTTGTCTCTCCACTCAGATGTAAACTCTATGGGTAGAGGGGCTTGTCTATTTAATTTGCTGTTGCAGCCCCAGTGCCTTCAATACTTTGAATGAGGATATATGGAGGCATACAAAATATGGTGGGACTTTATATATTTCAAGGTAAAAAGCCTCCTGGCAGTAAACAGTGTTGTTAATGTATCTCTGGGCCTTATATCTGAGCTAACACAAATAAGACTAATTGGCCTTTGACCCATGGATTCTTTATTTCTTTTGTTTAATAATTTAAGGTCATTCTTGACTGGATCCTCTTTAGTTACCACAAATCCTTTTAAAACAAAACAGGAAACACAAAACCAAACAGTTCTCTTAATCATGATTTAAAGAGCAGGACTGTTCTTGAATCTCAGCATAACCAAGGCTTTTTACATAGAGATTTTACACTGATTAAATGATGGTTCTACATGGATTGCTAAGGTACCAGTTCATCAGTTTTGTCCATAACTAATAAACTTGTGGATTCCAATTAATATCATCTTCTATTTGTGAAGGTTTTAGTCCCAGTGAATGACCTTGCAGATGATGCCAATAAATTTTCTCATATTCTAACAAACCACCTATTTGGTTTATCAGGGTCATTTTAAATTGCTTTTCTTTAAAATTAAAGTGTTAAAGACACCTCCTCAGCCTTGGGACTAACTGCAGAACGAACTAAGCATGCATCATGTAATTTGTTGATGAAAAGTTTTTAAGTATCACCAGCAAAGAATCTTTGTCATACCAGCTCAGTTCCTTCCTTCAAAGAACAGATTATTCTTAAGTAATTTCAATAATATTATAGAGCAATAAGAGCTCTCATTATTTAGATGCATTTGTTGAAGCTATGTCAATGATGGTTATCCTGTTGCACTGAATTAGTTCTTTAACAACATACTGTTTTCTCCCTTTGAACAGACTGTACAGTGGAAGCCTGGTGCACGGGCTATGCCAACAACTGCTAGCATCGACCTCTGTAGAAAGTCTCCTGAGCATGTGTCCTGAGGCTAAGCAACTTTATGAACATCTATTCAATGCCACAAGGTCATATGCCCCCATTGAAATATTCCTACCAAAAGGTAAATCAAATTCGAAAAAAAAAAGGCAGAAGAAACAGAATACCAGCTGTTCTAAGAACAGAGGGAGAACCACTGCACACACCAAGTGTTGGTACAAGGGAAACAACCGGTTTGGGTTGTTAATGGTTGAAAACTTAGAGGAACATAGTGAAGCCTCCGACCTTGAATAAAACTCAGTTTGCATCAAACTAGATGTATTTAATATAATCCTTACTTAAAATTATTCTGTTACCTCCCTTGAAACAATTAACTTTTTCTTTAGGACTAACCTGTTAGGGGATAAACATCACAGCAATCTGAATTCCAAGTTATTTTGTATTTTGCTTTTAATAAATACAACCTGATTTAAGAAACTTTTGTATTTCTAAATATGTTTGAAACCATGTTTATACTTCTCATGTTCCATTTCAGCAAGTTAACGGTAATATATGCTATACGCTTTAAATTGCAGCAATTTAGCCAGCTACATTCTCAGAAAGAGTAGAAGTCCCACTCAATTATTGCCTTTAAGTAGCAGCTGGTTATCATTTCAAAAATTTTTGAAAACAGTTTCCTCTCTGTACTTTAGTATGAAGTCTGGGCAATGAAAGGTAGAGAAGTGAGGATGCCAGACAGAAAACTGTCTCTACTAAAAGTAAGTACTTAAGTCAATGAGACCATGACAGGATTGAAGAGCACTTTAGGTACACTCCAGGTTTTAAAGCAGAAGTTGAAACTAATGGCCCCAGCCAAATAAGAAACAGCATCCTGAGCTGTTAGACCTAGAGGAGGAGGAAACAGTGAGAAGTGAAAATATCAGAGATATATGCAGCAACACCAGACTCTATGCCCTCTTTATACTATAGATTTTGACCCATTAATGAGATGTGAAAGTAATGAGTCACACCCATTATTTTTTAATGAAAAAATTAGAATGGAAAATATCAGATATACATATCATGTATTAGGTCATTGTGTAAAATGTATTCCTTACTGTGGACTGTAGTGAAAAAGTTTAAAAGGTACTGCTCTGGAAAATACTGCCAAATAGAGGCTGCTAAAATTAGAAATACCTGAAGAGTTATGAAGGTGCAAGCCAGTTCCAAATAAGAACTTGAAAATTAAGAGAACCAAGTAGAATAAATGCATTGGGCAAGATCCGAAAATATATTCAACCTTCATTTTACTTGTATTCATACAAATTGTGTTCTTCCTTCTGTACTCTCCCACTGGTATATTCCATCAGGAATAGCCCTAAAGGTAGCTTTAAAGCTGCCATTTTGAGCAGGCCTATGTACAGTTCCTAATATCTGATAAACGATTTTCTTTACTTTCCTAGAAGTACCATACTCTTAGAGGAATAAGCCCAGCATCAGCCAGGGTCAAACACACACCTGCCAAGTGTTGACTGGGTTTCTCCATTTACAGAAGACACAATACATCATTTGCTCCTAGAATATTCAAACCTAACAATTACTTTGTTAAATAAGAGTTCTTGAAATAAGGAAATTTTTATTATTTTCAGAGGATTACATGGGAGTTCTTCAGTAAGGTTATTTTTATAATCTTACTAACAGCCATCTCCAAAGAGATGGTTATTCCCAGAAGAATCAAGAAAAGAGCAGTCAAGTACATCTATTTTTGAAAAGAAATGTTACTGGAAAATAATGTATCTAATGGGGACTATAAACATGTCAGACCCGTGCTGGGTGGGTGGCTCACGCCTGTAATCCCAGCACTTTGGAAAGCCAAGGCAGGCAGACTATTTGAGGTCAGGAGTTCAAGACCAGCCTGGCCAACATGGTGAAACCCCATCTCTACTAAAAATACAAAAATTAGCCGGACATCATGGTAGGCACCTGTAGTCCCAGCTACTCAGGAGGCTGAGGTGGGAGAGTTGCTTGAACCTGGGAGACAGAGGCTGCAGTGAACCGAGATAGCGCCACTGTACTCAAGCCTGGGTGACAGAGCAAGACTCCGTCTCAAAAAACAAAACAAAACAAAAGAAAAACACACACATATAAGACCTTTGTTATACCAAATCCTCCCTACCTTGATTCCTGCAGTTTGAGGCTAATCTGGAGATTATATTAATATAACTGTCCCATTTCCTGGGTTGTCATCAACACTGCTTCTTAAAACCACTGAATTACCTCTATCATGTTTTTCTTTGATTAAAAGTGTCCTCCTCCAGCAGAAGTAATAAGTCAAGCTCCTTTCTCTAACCATTTCAGGACCATTCCACTGAAAATTATCCAGCCTTGCAGTAAAGGAGTGAAAGTCTAGTAATGTCCCTTTAAGTATACTACCCTGGTGTATATCTTCTCCTAAATATATTAGATGAGAAGTCACAGGCACTTCACAGGAGTATATAAGGTGGTTCACCGAAGAATGATGACATAGCACCTGAACCCCCTGCAGAAGACATTCTTGTTTAAGCTGCTTGGGAGACAACACACAATGAAATGACAAGAGATTATTTTATTAGGTTGGTGCAAAAGCAACTGTGGTTTTTACCATTATATAAAGTATTGTCTGTCAGATGCAAAATGGCAAAGTGCAGACTGAATACTACAATAAGGAAACAGCAGTCACCAGGATGAGAGGTTAAATCACAGGAAGATTCTCATGCCTGGCTTTTGACCTGGCTTTAAAGAATAGGAATTTTAAAATTCAGATCAGATATACATTAGGAACACCTGTGTAGAAGCAGAATGTTATACATCCCATATTCCCTTTCCAAAATCCAGTTTCCTGTGTTTGCAATCAAGTGATTAGGTCCTGCTCTTTCTAATTGAGTTCTAACAAATGAAATCTTATCTTAGGCTTTGGAAATTGTCTTCAGTTAGCAGCTCAAGTAACAAAAGGAACTCTGGGCAGCTAAGATGAATAAATTTTAGAGATAAAGCTGCAGAGACAGGAAAACTTTTACTATAACCTAATCATGTTCTGTATTTAGTGCTGATAAAATTATATGTGAAGTCTATTTTGTACAAGCACTTTTTGAGACACCTGGACCTTGAAAGTTTAATATACATCCTGTAAATATAATCACAGGTCTTTCATGCTATTTGATCATGCGGAAAGAATTCAAATTAACCTTTTAGCATCTGAATTTGAATTTCAGAAGATAAAGACCATAGCTAAAAAGCCCTTGGAATTCTCTTTTTCTCCTTTGTGCACAAAAGGAAATAAATCAATGACTATGCCTCAGTTGTCCCACCTGCAAAGGATTTTAACAGTCCAAATTATTGTGTAAAAGATAAAATAACATGTATTTTTAAGTTACTTAACACAGTGCCTCATACTAAAAATGTGTTATTAAGTGATGGCCATTGTTATATCCCCAATGAAAAGCCAGGGCAAAGCAAGGAATGTGGGAAGAAGTGAGTGTTAAGCAGTACAAAGATTAAGACAACGTTTGAGACCAGAATTGCCATAGGTTTAAAAGCAGAATTTTGCAGAGGCAAAGGAGATCAACACTATCAAATATGGTGAAGAAGAGACACGGGCAGGAATGTGAGAATATTATAGCAACTCCAGCAGTAGCCACACTGGAAAGGGTAGAAAACTACCAAGAGAATTTCAATGGGCAGCCAAGCTCAAACTTAGAAAATAATGACAAAAGACTAGAAGGAATTATCCCCATGTGAGTACCTGTCCCCCTTTAGCCCTTTTTCCTATTTTCAGAGTTTTCTGTAGTGTTTTTAAAGCTCAATTTGAAAGAGCCCTTGGCATGTTTAAAGATAGGAAAAGGTGGCCAGGCGCAGTGGCTCACACCTGTAATCCCAGCACTTTGGGAGGCCGAGGTGGGTGGGTAACGAGGTCAGGAGGTCGAGACCATCCTGGCTAACACAGTGAAACCCCATCTCTACTAAAAATACAAAAACAAAATTAGCCGGCGTGGTGGCAGGCACCTGTAGTCCCAGCTACTCGGGAGGCTGAGGCAGGAGAATGGCGTGAACCCAGGAGGCAGAGCTTGCAGTGAGCAGAGATCGCGCCACTGCACTCCAGCCTGGGCGACAGAGCGAGA
This sequence comes from Mandrillus leucophaeus, assembly GCF_000951045.1. NCBI lineage: Eukaryota > Metazoa > Chordata > Mammalia > Primates > Cercopithecidae > Mandrillus > Mandrillus leucophaeus. Next base: position 5,018,706 of record NW_012101876.1, on the reverse strand, counting down.
CTCCGTCTCAAAAAAAAAAAAAAAAAAGAGAGAAAAAGGTGAAGAGCAGATATTACCATTTCCTAGGAATTTCCTCTTCCTGCAACTACCAGCGTTATAAACCTGGCCCTACTCCATAATCCTAAGGAAGCCAAACCCAGTTTTACCCTTAGCAAGGTTGCCAGATTTCACTGGGTGCTGCTCTCTACCACATGCTGTTTGGCTGGCTGGCGTACCATGAACCTGAGCAGCACCTGGAAAGCCATCACTACCAAGACCAGAAAGTTCCATAAAAGGATAAACTTTCAGTGGTGCCTGACTCAAAATGTGACACTGTATTTTCAATAAGATAGATGTGGGGTACTTGGTGTTTATCTCATGTCTTTTAATGACACACTTCAGTCATCACAGCTGAAAGTGATTCTGCATCTTGTACCAATTTGAAATTAAATACTACTCTTGGAAAAATGCCACCCCACTTCCAGCAGCAGCTTTCTGAGCCATACAGGATAAGCTGCTTTTGCATTTCTTTCCAGAGGTATGAATAATACTAAATTCAAGTCCATCCAGCTGTAAAAATTCTAAGATGAAAACTTCATGTTGAGGAAGGAAGTTTTAAAATTTAAAAGGCATGACTGCACGACAGTCTGTTAAAATGGGAGAAGTGAATGAGATAATACATGAAAGAAGAATTTCCAGCTAGTTTCACTGGATTCTGTTTTTAGGGAGAGAAATCAAATGAAAAATGAACATGTTACAATGCACATTCAATCTCTTCTATTCCTGCTACTCTTGAAAACATTCTATTTGGTTAAAATAGCTAAGTCTTTCTCTGAAAATATAAATATATTTTTACATTTATGTATATATGCACATATATAGTCACCTTTTGGTATCTGTGGGAACTATGCAGATATGTTTTGGTTTAGAATGTTCTGTTCTGAGAAAATGAGTTAGTGACTATATTTTTTCCCTAAGACTGAGCTGTTAGGATAGTTTAGTTTCTACTATTACTAAATGTTGTCTTCTCTAAGCAAGATAATATACTTTAGCCTATTCAGATTAAGCTTTGTTTCTCTGGGTTTGTACAACCAATAGGAGGGAAACCTCCACTTCTCTTCTGCATCCAAGAGGTAGAAGTGAGCCCATCAACCAGACAAGAGAAGACTGCTTCAGATGGATAAAAAATTGGGTGAGCAGAGAGAGAGAGATGGGAAGCACAATTCAGATGGGACGGCAGATCAGAATACTCCACCTACTGTAAGAACAAGAAGCCTTGATAATGTGATGGCATGTCCTCCTGGTTGATGATGTTTTAAGAACAGTCTGAGACACTCTGACTTTCTCTACATGGGAGCCTTGATGGAGACTCAGAGTAGTCACTGACATCAAATCTGCTACCAAGTGCATCCATACAAGAGAGAATATACTGTTGGGAGATTGGAGGGTAGAGAAAATTGGTGCCACTTCCTTTCTAATCCACTGAATGCAAGGTACAGGCCTATTTTCCTCTTTTTGAATATCTAAATGAGTAGGCAAACTTTCTACAAAGGGCCAGATAGTAAATATTTTAGGCTTTACAGGTCATATAGTCTCTTGCAACGGCTCACCTTTGCTGCTATAGCATGACAATGCCAATAAACAATATTGTAAATGAATGTGCATAGTTGTGTTCTAATAAAACTTTATTTACAAAAATAGGCAACAGGAGAATCTGACCTGCATGGCGTAGTTTCTTTCTTTTCTTTCCTTTTTCTTTTTTTGAGACAGAGTCTTGTTCTGTCTCCCAGACCAGAATGCAGTGGCGCAATCTAGGCTCACCGCCTCCCAGGTTCAAGCAGTTCTGGTTCTTAGCCTCCCAAGAAGCTGGGATTACAGGGATGCAACACCACGCCCTACAGATTTTTGTATTTTTAGTTTCGCCATGTTGGCCAGACTGGTCTCGAACTCCTGGCCTCAAGCAACCTGCCTTCCCCACCCTCACAAAGTGCTGGGATTACAGGTGTGAGCCACCACGCCTGGCCATAGTTTCTACACCAAAACTAAATAATAGCTCCATGTGGATGAGTTAAACAAGATTAAATTAAACTATTTCCCTAACTTGTAATACCTCTAGCCGATGCATGGACCATCCAACCATCCAGACCCACTCCATATAGAAAAATACTTACAAAATCTAATGTAATCCTATTACGCAACCACACAGATGAATATGAGACAGAAATAGGAATTAAAACATTCTAATTTATAACTTCTTAAAATTGATCTAATAATGCTTAAATGTAAAGTTTGTCATGTCTTTCCTATCAGACATACATTTTCTACACAGTTACCTATTTGTAAGACGCACAAACCATGTGTTTCACAGTATGCCTGCAAGATGCAGACCTGACAAGAGCCATGGTCCAGGCATTATATGGTATTTTATTTATGACCATAAGATGGCACCAAATTATCACTTGTCAACTAAAGGGCACTTTGATATACTTATCACAGAGAAAACTTTAATAGAAAGTTCTTTAATGTAGTTGAGAAGATTAGTAATTTTTTTTTAAACTATTAAAAGGCACATTTTCAAAACCTACAAATCCAGAGCCCAAAAATGGATCTCTGGAATTTATATGGAACCATTTGCTCAGTTTCTGGCATTGAGTGCTCATAACAATGAGATGTGGTTTCTACTCAAAAGGGTTACTAAGTAGAGCAATGCAACTATTGCTTAAGAAATAATGATGCTAGGGCACCTTTGCGTTAAATATGAAAAGAAGTTCTGTCAGGCCTAACAGCCATGAAGGCCTAACACCACAGAAATGCGGGCCTTTGTCGGTATATTTGTCAGTTTGGCCAGATTTGAGTAAAACAGAATAGGAATAGCAAAGTCAGGTGTGCACAGTGACCTGCACATGAAACACCATCTACCTGAAGCAGCTGTGCAAGCACAGGCTGTTACATCATATATGCTCATGTGTACACGAGAACACCAGCAGATTTATATTAGAAAAGGATTTCTAAGGATAAAAACGAATGGCTCAAATAATTGTTTTCACTTTTCTCCCCAAACTTTGACACTTAATTTATGAAAGAGATTACCAAATTTCTGTTTAGATTTATCAACAAGTGTTTTCAACTTAAATTTTTAATGCTTTCTAAAACATAAAAATCCCACAATTTTATAAGTTATATGTAAATACTTTTTATTTTTAACATATTTAAATAAGTTATATGCAAACTTATTGCTACATTTAAAGAGTGTTTACAAGAAGTTAGGCTGGGCGTGATGGCTCACGCTTATAATCCCAGCACTTTGAGAGGTCAAAGCAGGCAGATTGCTTGAGCCCAGGAGTCTGAGACCAGCCTGGGCGACATGGCAAAACCTAATCTCTGCAAAAAAATACACAAAATTAGCTAGGTATGGTGGCATGTGCCTGCAGTCCCAGCCACTCGAGAGGTTGAGGTAGGAGGATCACTTGAGCCCAGATGTCCAGGCTGCAGGAAGCCATGATCACACTACAGAGCAACACCTTGCCTCAAACCAAAAAAAGTGTTCAAGAAACTGTACCCCACCCCACACACACAGACACATTATAGAAATCTGGAAAGGTTATTCTTGTTGGCATTTCACTGGGCTTTGAAGTAGAGGTAAAATCTCTCTCTGATTCTCAACATTGGGACAGAGATAAAAGGATTTCAATTTAAAGTAACACTGTCCACAATGATCTCGAAGTTGACTGTACTGGAGCATTGTGTAGGAGACGAGACTAGAAAGGCCAAAAGAATTACACGTAAAATTTAAAAAACTAAACAGGCCAAGTGCTGTGGCTCATGCCTGTAATCCCAGCACTTTGGGAGGCTGAGGCGCGTGGATCACCTGAGGTCAGGAGTTTGAGACCAGCCTGACCAACATGGTAAAACCCTGTCTCTACTAGATATGCGAAAATTAGCTGGGCATGGTGGCACACGCCTGTAATCCCAGCTACTCAGGAGGATGAGACAGGAGAATCACTTGAACTCAGGAAGCAGAGATTGCAGTGAGCCAAGATCACGCCACTGCACTCCAGCCTGGGCAACAGAGCAAGACTCCTTCACAAAAAACAAACAGAAAATCAACATTGTTTTCTACTCTTCTGCCACAATTACTCATTCAGAGTAAGTAGCTGCTTTCTAATGGTAATGTTATTTACTCACTGGGGTTTCCTCATGTGGCATACCTTAAGCTATGTGGTTCGCTGACACACACATAAACATACATACACACACACTCTCACCTCTTAGAAAGTGTCTTACTGCAAATATCAAAAAAAAGTGCTGCCAGTAATTCAGATCAGTGTTTTCCAGTCAGTAACCTTAATAACAGATTCACTATTAACATTCGATAACAAAGGAGACTGAAATATTATCTTGTCCTTCCGCATTTTGAATTTATACAACTGTTTGCTGATTAATAACTATGCTAAAGGAAAGTTTTTAAAGGAAATCTTATTCTGTCAAAGCTGAGTTTACTTTCACTTATTGCTTAATTTAACAACAACAAAAAATGGATGTGTTTTTCTACGAGCTTATAATTAGTCAGCCATAGCTTTAACACATCCAGCTGGGAAATCTCAAGGACACAACAAGCTTTACATTTCAGATGGACCTGTGTCCCACTAAACCCTGCTTAGCTTAGGTTCTTCTGCTAATAGCTCTACTATTCAAGCCAAAGGCCACAGACTAGTATCTTTTCCATTTTCCTTTTCTCCTATCCAGTCACGTCAATGTTATCTCTCAGAAGATACAAATTCAAGGCTGGGCACAGTGGTTCACACCTAATCCCAGCATTTTGGGAGCCCAAGGCTGGTGGATTGCCTGAGCTTAGGAGTTCGAGACCAGCCTGGGCAACAAAGTGAAACCCTGCCTCTACCAAAAATACAAAAAAATTAGCCAGACATGGTGGTGTGCACCTGTAATCCCAGATACTCAGGAGGCTGAGGTGGAAGGATCACTTGATCCTGGGAGGTAGAAGTTGCAGTGAGCTGAGATCACACCACTGCACTCCAACCTGGGGGACAGAGTGAGACCCTGCCTCAAAAAAAAAAAAAAAAGAAAATTCAAATTCCATGCCTTTCTCTCCATCGTGACTGCCACAGCTCAATCATCCCTTTACTCCTTAAGCTTCCTTGAGTTTCTAATTGGTCTCCCTATTTCAGTCTTCACAACTGATCCTCTGTGCTTCCATCAGCATGTTACAATACAAAAATCCAAACTCACATCAAACTCTTGAAATGCCCTGGCATGCTATCAGACAAATCAATTGTCTCTGCTTTCACCATTAGGCTTCTGCCTATCTCTCCAACCCTTCACACTGTACTTCCTGGTCTTAACAGTGTCAAACTCACTGTGGTTTTCACAGATTCCTTCTAGCCCCTACCACCACCTCTGCAGAGGCTTTGCTGTTTGGCTGCAATGTCCTACTGCTTCTCAGCTGGAGTTTCCCAACTTAAAATTTGATTCAGCTGTCACTAGTTCTAGGCAATTTCCATGACAAATTTCTTTGAGGATCCCATGAAGTTATTTGTCTCCTTCAGCTACTGTAGCATTCTGGACAACATTTACCATCCTACTGGATATATTTCACATTGGTCTCCAGAACTGACTGAAAACTTCCTGAAGGCATGATACTACCTTTTTTTTAAAAAAATCTAAACCCACAACAATGTTTATGGACAACTGTATCTACATTAATACCAGGGACTGGTTAACCATTATCCATTATTAACAATAACCAACTCTTGACAACCAAAACCCAAAATAATGTCATTAAATAAGAGTTAATAGTTCAAGTGGTAGCTGAGCTCAAGGAAACTTAACCATCAGAGTGATCTCTCTGTCCAATCACATACTAGTTAAGGATGAATATCCATACCACGTTTTAGTGTGCAAATCAGCTGCTGTTTGGATTGCAGGAGCTCAGTCTTAAAAAGTGCTTCAAAGATTTTCAAAAGCTAACGTCAAGGAAATTATCTAGTGAAATGTGCACTGGACTCATTTTAATCTATGTGTATTTTTAAAGTAAATAGGCAAAGATCCCTATTAACTTTCTTGAAATAGCTTATTAGCAGTAATATCCCCTGCTATCTGTGTTCATGGGCTCCTATAGGGCAGGGATGCCATCATCGTTCTACTTCTAGCACACTCCAGGTACTAAATAAATGTAATGAAAAGATAACCAGTTCATCATCTAACTTCATGGATGAGTCATATGCGGAAGTGAATTGCCAAGTGACAGAGGCAGAAAGCAAGGTAAAGTTAATTAAGTTTCCTAAATATTAGTTTATTGTTTGCCTCTAACTCATTTCAGTGAGAAACTATTTTTAAGTGTGACCAATACATACTTTACTTATGTAGTGTATCAAGGAGACCAAAACTTAAGTGATCTCAAAAAGACTACCAATGTAAAATACATACCCTACATGGACATGACAGGTAAATAATGTGTCTTATTCTTGTGAGGGTGGTTACTGCTATAAACAAAGCCTATATCCTGAGAAGGGAGGGTCTTTGGGTTGCATGGTTTCACTTTTGTTTCATCTCTGGGTTATGCAATGTCCAGCATAAATGTGACACAACATGTTCAGCCTTGTTCTGTGTGGCCAGTTTTGATCACTTCAGAACTGTTTACCTCATCAGTGCATTATTTTAAGTTCTTTTCTTTTCTTCCCTGATGTTTAGCCATTATGGGGCCAAATAACTCCATAAGGTAGTTTAACAGGGAAAAACATCAAATAAGTTAGTATTGTTAGGGACTCTAGCAAGTCCTAGGATTAGGAAATGGGGTAAAAATTTAAAATTTAGATACCAGCACATTTAAATCATCCATGTCAACTTGGATTAATATATTATGGAAAATTGCAATCTGGATCTGTACTGTACATTCAACTTCTTTTTAAATCATAGATTCTGTGTACTATGCATTCTCCAGCATCCATATGGATAATTTTAATTTCTGTATCTTCAGCATCCATATGGATAATTTTAATGCTAATAGTCCCCACTGGGATGCCATTAACTTAAGAAATCATTTTTATTTTTATAGTACAAAGCAAATGAATGTATAGGCACATTTATTTCAATCAAGTCATAATCTGAACCTAAAATGCAAAGCAAAAGATTAACGTGCATTTAATACGTATTTCAAGTCTTTGTAACAGAGAAGAAAAATCATTACAAAATTAAGGTATGAGACATCAAGTCACTAATGATAGAGTTGATTAGACAATGGCTTCCATGTTCCATCTAATGACATGGAACAATGTACATTTGACAATTCAGCCTTAAAGGGTTAAGTAGAATAAACTTCAGGCAGCTCCTTACACTCAACTGCCTCAGTAACAAGACTCAAAGAATAGATATTTTCCCTCTCAATGATAATAGTTCAGTGCTAACACTTGTAGTTTCATATTGGATAAAAGCTAAGGAATGGGTCATCCTGAAAGATTATAAATACAAAACTTATTAGCTTCAAGAAGGATTAAACCTCTAAGAATTGGGACCCATTTCTGTTTATAGATAGAAATATTCAACAGAAAAACAAATTTCTAATTTTAAATTTCTGGCCCACATACTCAAAACAAATGACCTATACCTCATCAAGCTTTTATGAAAACTGATGGCATTACACACAAAATTCATCATCTCCCTAGCATGCCCAGTGAAACAAAAAGAAGGTACAGAACACGTGATGAAAGTAGAAGAGACAGACTCAGATTTGTGCTAAAATCTAGGCCAAAGAAGCTGCAGATGCACACAGAGCAAGGCCAGCAAAGAATCTTCCACATATACTCTGGTTCATAAACCATCTGTTTGGGTTTGGGGACTTTTTATTCTTTAAGTCCAGTAGCCTATACTTCCTAAGAAATATGATTAAAAACTACATAACAGCAAAAATAATAAAATAGAATTACTTAGCTGAGGTATTTGGATTTATATTTAGAGGATGACAAAATGATATTTGACAAAGTATATAGTCTCCTTTAACTCAAAAAGGAAGACATGTTAATATAATTTATTATAAACTTCAGCCCAATCAGTCTTAAATGTTTTTGACTCTATGACTAAGTGTTAATTATGGACACTGTTATCCTAGAATACCACTTGATAGCCCTGCATTAATTCTGCTATACCAAAGACATGCCTTTTTAAAATAAAATAAAATAAAATTAAATTAAATTAAATTAAATAAAGCAACCATTTACACTTACTAAGAAAAACAAAAATTTACTTCAAATTGTAGTATAGGCTTTTCAATCACAAAAAGAAAGAAAAGAACAGTGATCTGACAGTGGTCACATCCTGTGCAAAAAACTTGATACAAAAATGGTAGCACATGGTATCTGAGGTGCTTACATTACAGGAAAAAGGAAATACAGTAGCTGAAATATGGCACTCCTGGGAATCAACTTCTAAACCAAATAGAATGCCTTTGAAATGATTAAATTTATTTGTGTATTAGTAAGAAAGCCCCACCACCATAAATAGTACAATATTTAAAAATAAAAAAAAAATATATCTATCTAAGATAGATAGTGTATTTATACTGTTAGACTTCTTTAAGTGCAGAAGGTGGTTCAGGTTTTGCCCTTTTTTTTAAATTAAATAACTGACCATATGCTTTATAAAGTTTCACTCAATCACAAAAGCCAATTATATCAAGGAATATGATATCAAAGTTGCATAATTTCATGTGGGACTGCCAGCAGGTTAAAGTCTTAAGTCTTTAACATTAATGTTCATTTTTAGTCAATGAATAGTTAAAAAGTTCTCAAATCTTCATATCCTCTTGAACTTGCCCTTCTAAATGATCCTCAGACTGCAATTTCTAGTTTGCAAATAAAATAATGCAATATGCATCATACTTCAAGAAAAGATGATGATGTCGAACTAACATGCTTCTGGATCTTTTCCCTGCTCCTTTCAACCTTCTTTATAATTTCTGCCACTATGCACACTGATGAGGTGAGACCCAAAAGAAACAACAGATCTGCAAGAGAAAATAAGTTGGGTTTTACATTTCTTTGAAACTTACAGTTGCAAAGCTTAATAGCTTACATTTTTCTAGCATTTTACCACAATTTTTTTTTTTTTTTTTTTTTTTGAGGCGGAGTCTTGCTCTGTTGCCCAGGCTGGAATGCAGTGGTGTGATCTAGGCTCACTGCAACCTCTGCCTCCCGGGTTCAAGCCATTCTCCTGCCTCAGCCTCCCAGGTGGCTGAGATTACAGGCATGTGCCATCATACCCAGCTAATTTTTGTATTTTTAGTAGAGATGGGGTTTCACCATTTTGGACAGGCTCGTCTCGAACTCCTAACCTCAAGTGATCTGCCTGCCTCAGCCTCCCAAAGTGTTGGGATTACTGGCATGAGCCATGGCGCCTGGCCACCACAGCTTTCAAATACATTGTTTCACAACTATTCCATAACGTAGGCACAATCACCCTCAGTTAAAAATAAGAAAAGAAAAAAAGATATTAAATGACTTATCCAAAGTCATATAACTAGGAAAGGCAGCAGCCAGAATTAGAACCTAAGTCCTCTGACCACTTTCCCTGAAAGCTTATGTGACAAGCCTTTATCAGTAACACCAACAAAAGGAGTTTTTTTATTTCACAGATCACACAGCCCTTTAAAAAAGTACTGTATCAACAGTAGTAGACACTTTGAATGAAAATGCCTATCTGAAGATTAAAAATTTGACATTAATATGTTCTATTTCAAAGCATAGAAGACTTGTCTTTACAACAGTATCCACACTATCTCAATTCTTATTTACTGCTTGGAAAATTGCAGATGTTTCCTTAAAACGCCATTTTTTAAAAAAAGAGGAAGCAATGTGAATATGGAATCAAAATACTGAAATTCCACTAGTTCAATTTCAAGGTAAATTTTAACTTGTAACAAAAAATACAGTGACACTGTATAACTATTTTCATAAATACCCAAATTAAGAATTCAATAAAGGATAGCATTATTGTCAAATACATCATTCCTCACACTTACATAGGAAAACTGATTTTTAAATGCACTGTATTATACATATAATAAATGGTAACGTAAGAATAATGTGTAATTTCCAAATAATCTTTATAAAACATTCTACTATTTGGGTCAGACTGACATTTTGTGAAATTAGAATGTACAAACAAGAAAGAATAAGAAAGAATTATTCGTTTAACTACTGAAAATTCTAACTTTAAAGAAGAGAGCAACTTGGTTTTCAGGGAGATTAAGTCTAGTTTTCTCTTCATACAAGATGGCATAGTACATAAAAAGTTATAAACTATACAGCAGGTTTTGATTTGCTATATTTGAGAATCACATAATATGACTTTTATAACAATTGATAACCTATAAAAAAGCAAAAACCAAAACCCTGGATTTAGGTGAGTAATTCCCCTGAGCTTTCTCAAATGAAAAAATAGATTCCTTTTTCAAATCAAGTGATTTACTTATTTTGCTATTTTAAAAGAATTTTAAAATTAAAACGAACACATTAGAAAATATGATTTATCTAAAGTATATAAATGATAAAGATAACGTTTTCTTTACCCAGTATGCTTAGGCTCTCAGTCTGAAAAACCTTTTGAAGTGGAGGAAAGTAAATAACTAGTAATTGTCCCATGATGGATCCAAGAACTGCATAGCAAAACATTTTATTACTGCAGAGTCCAATCTCAAACACAGACTTGGTCTGTTGGCAGAGCAGAGAGTTCAATTATTACTCCTTGGTCACAGAAATAACTTCTTTATTATATTCACTTCTAATTTTTAATAAGCAGTATAACTTTATCACTGAATTCTACAGTGTCAATTCTATGAAATCTCTTAAATTTTACTATTGTTTTGGAACAATTCAGATGGAATAAGGGTAAATATTAAAGTAGCTTTTATTTTATTTATCAAGAAAGGGCTTGCTTAAAAAAAAGTGACACTATATAAATGAGACCATTTTTAACATCCCAAACATCAAGAAACTTTATTTCTATTTTGCTAAATCATTTCTTCTTTTAACATCCCAACCATCAAGAAACTTCTCTGTAGTTTGCTAAATCGTTTCTATCCATTCTCACTAAGGTAGATATCTAAAATCCTTTCTTGGAGAATGGACCTAATTATGTGTGTACTGAAAAAGTAAAACCACTTTTCATAAAAAAATAATTACAGCTTCTTCAAAAATTGGTCAATTAGTGAGAATTCACTGTACTCAGAAGTTCTAGCATGGCAAATGGTAATATAGTTAAGAATTCATAAAGTGCTTTAAAGCTGAAATGAATAGTCACGCCTCAAATGAAACTAGTTTTTAAGGACAATATGCTCTAAAAAAGTACCACAAAGCTCTAGCCCATTATTTTCTATCAAAACACTTAGACCAAGAAGCAGCAGTCACATCTTAAGATACAACAAGGGAAGAAAAGCAAAATTAAAATGTCCTAAGCTTTGACACAATGACAGGAGTGATGGGAAAAAAATTGGCACAACACTGCTATTGTACTCCTAGCAATACTGTCTTCTAAGATGAGATTAATAAAATCTCAACAGAACCTATGAGGTTTGTTCTATGCTCAGATAATGTTAACCATGATCTATCTTATAGCTATAGCCAGCTAAACCCAGACGACAACACCTGTGAATTATTAATACTTTTATGTTCTAGTCAGACATAAAGCTTACCTCCCGCAAATGCGGATCCTCATTGTGACCAATGGCACATGTTTATAAGAAGGCTATGTCTGGGGCTGCAATCGGTGGTTACAAAATTAAGCAAAGCTTAAAACCCATAATCTTTGCCTACTTATTAGAAAGCAGTCTACTCAAGTGAGTCAATCAAGTCAATCAACTAAGATCACCTAAACATACCTGGGATCTGGAACTTAGTGCATTGAACATGTCAAAAAACACAAAGCATGTGAATGTCATTGTTGTGTCTCGAGGTGTAATCACATTGTCTCGTAGCTGTCAAGAGGTAATAACGAAATTACTTTTCAGTGGCTGAATTTAATGGATAAATAACATGCTTTTTAAAAAATATAAATATTTTCTTTCTATTAGGAAGAAATAGCTTTAGCCTAACATACGAAACGTAAAAGCTACCCAAATTTCCTATAAATCACCTAGCGAATAGTTGTAATCTACATAATAAAAAGTAAAAAAAAAAACCTCATGAACTATATATTAGATATTAAAATACTGTTATTTAAAAATAAAGTGGTTGTATGATTTTAAGACTCAGGTTTTCAAAATTCTCTCTAAATTTTCATTTCTTTTTATTGTATCTGATACTTCTCTGCAGATTTATTCTAATACATGAATCAATAATTTTATTTATCCATAAAGATGGAAATCAAACTCTTTTAAAATGTTCTTATCATATTTTTCACTAAAAGAGGCTCCCTTAACTTCCCAGCCTTCTGGGTAACCCATCAAAATAACTAGGAATCCTATTATATATATAGAATTCATGTTAATATAGCAGCTTGGCCAGTGAATATACCTCACGCCAGAAGACAAACAAAGTCCCACAAACAATGATTATTGATGAAACAAGTATTTTAAGTATCAAGTTTTTAGTCAAAATGCTGTCTTTCCAGTTGCGAGGAGGTTTACGAATGACATCTTTATCCACTGGTTCTACTCCAAGGCTTAAAAACAAACAGAAAAATAAATTACTTTCAAGTTTTAAGGTTTGGATTTGTTACTTTCACAACCTCACTAACCTCAATTATTCAGCAAATTAAATGCTTTCTTATGGAAACAAAATGTTGAATCATAAAGAAAACCTTGGCTATGATTATACAAAAATAACACTGATTTTGTCACTTTTTCTCTCCTCTTTAACTTATTTGTTTGGCACAATTTGACAGGGGATAGATAATCAACTTTCAAAAAACCATCCAATTCATTTACATGTAAGTTTACCTCAAATACGGTGTGAAATACATGACCTACCAACTGAATTTTGAAGTATCTTTCATATAAAGAGGTTTTGACTGAGATGATTTGCTGGAGTGGCCAAATGACATCTATCACTCAACTACTCCATTAGCATTAAATTTTTTTAAAAAGTTACGACACTCAGGTCCTCTAATACTTTCCCAAAGTCTCTAAAACTGACAATAGCAGAACCTAGATAATAACACTGAACCCAGAAATTTCTCCATTATATCCAATTTTTAGAAATAAAAGGCTTACTTCCTGAGGACAGGGATAGCACCTATTCCTGATCTATTCTCAACCTTACGCTAGGCATCTAACAGTGGAAAGGCTCAGATCTACACTGCATGCACACTCAAAAAGAATAAATAAAATACGCACATCACACAATTTATAATATAAATGTTAAAACATCTGCTGCAAAGTTTTCCAACACTGTCCTTAAATCAAGTTTTAAAACTTAATTATCAGGGTAGCACACATTCCTTGTTTTTCCAGCTCATGCAATAAAAAACTCGTACCTCTGGGCTGGGGGTCCATCCATAATAATATTGATCCACAAAATCTGCATGGCATTGAGAGGATTAGGAAAGTTCATTAATGTAGCCAATGAGATTAAAGTTAATGCTGCTATACTCCTGTTGAAAAAGAGAGTCATTTAAAAATATCAGCATAGTAAATCTGTTGATTCTACGATACCACTTAAAAATTTCACTACTACTATGGTTTTAAAGGAAGACTGTAAACTATTCTTCATTCATGTGGACATTTTAAAGCTAATAGTATTTTAACAAAGGATTTTCAAGATGTTTAGCCAACAGGAACAAATAAAGAATTTTTATATGTGCATGATAGTTTCAACAGTATTTCGGTAACCATTTTTTGACTACACGATACCCGTTCTACTTTTGGAAAAAGATACCAAGAGGAAACAATGAGATGTGACTCATCCCTGATTTCATGAGCTATTAAATAAATCACAAAGATTTATATATTTTGATGATATAGACATCTAATTGTTACATTTACAACCTATTTATCATGCCACTTTAAATTTCTGAATACAATAAATTTTCTTTTTGGAAAACTGACATATGAACAATGCTCAGAAATATAAGGCAGATAAGTTTCTAGGCATTCTGCTTAGGTTCTATTTTTCATATAATTTATCCAGAAGACCCATGGTGACAAATTCCTTGCAAACTTACGTGCTCAGCTGGAATCTAACGAAATTTTTAATGTTATTATAAATCCCTTTACCCTCTTCAATTGCAGACCTGAAATTTAAAAAATAAAGATGAAGTGAGAAAATATTATCATATAAAAATGTATCTATACTAAAACACTATGGAGCTAATTTTGAAAATAAATTTCCAGCCGGGCACTGTGGCTCAAGCCTGTAATCCCAGCACATTGGGAGGCCGAAGCTGGCAGATCACCTGAGGTCAGGAGTTCGGACCAGCCTGACCAACATGGCAAAACCCTGTCTCTAATAAAAATACAAAAATTAGCTGGGTGTGGTGGCGCATGCCTGTAATCCCAGCTACTTGGGAGGCCGAGGCAGGAGAATCGCTTAAACCTGGGAGGCGGAGGTTGCAGTGAGCCGAGATCACACCACTGCACTCCAGCCCTGGCAACAAAGTGAGACTCTGTCTCAAACAAACAAACAAACAAACAAATAAATAAATAAAATAAAATTTCAACTAATACAACACATGTATCAATATGGAAACATTTATTTTAGCAAAGAATTAAAGTCAAGCCTAAGCTCTACCTGAACTAATTTGTCACAGTATTAAAATTCTTATTCTGAAGAAGATATTTCAACATTAAAATCATACATTGCCTCTCCCCACAAGAGAAAATACTTCACATTCATAATACATAAAATGATTTTTTGTTTTTGTTTTTGTTTTTGTTTTTGAGACAGGGTCTTGCTCTGCTTCCCAAGCTGGAGTGCAGTGGCACAATCTTAACTTACTGCACCTCGACCTTCCTGGCTCAAGCAATCCTCCCAACTCAGCCTCCAGAGTAGCTGAGACCACAGGCTCAAGTCACCACTCCCAGCTATTTTTTTTTGTATTGTTTGGAGAGATGGGTTTTGACATGTTGCCTAGGCTGGTTTCGAACTCCTGGGCTCAAGTGATCCATCCACCTCAGCCTCCCAAAGTGCTGGCATTACAGGCATGAGATACCATGCCCAGCCATGATTATCTTCTTCCCCTTCCTCTAAGCTCATTTTTCTTAGTGGTACAAAATGCAGAGTAAAGGTTTAAACTAATGTATGTCAGGAATCAAATGGCAATGAGATATATAAGAATTATAGAATTTAAGCTACGTGGTGTTCCTACACATCAAGTAGATCACATGTTGCAGAGGAATTAAATAGAGAACACAGTTTACAAGGATTCATATAAATTCTCTCATTCATTTAGCTGAATCCAAGAAAATCTAGGCTCTTTAATCAACTTCCCATTTCTTCTAAGAATTCTATATAATTCTAATAATGGAAAGAAAAAACTCGTATCTTTGCAAAAGCTTGGCAAATACTGTGAGTCCTGAGCTCCCAAATGTTTTGCTGTAGGCCAAATCAGAGTAATAAAACAGCCTGGAACATATAATTAGAATTTATCACTAAACTCAGGTCATCCAACAGGTGGCTACCAAAAATAAATAAATAAATAAATAAATGGGATTCACATGATCCCCAACTGAACACTGTAAAACTGACACCACCATGTATTACACTGGAGTCTTAATTGGAAACTGTGGCTTACACAAATAAAGCTATCTAAATTTAATAAATTATAACATTAAATGAGGGCAACATGAATAAATTACTGATATAAAAAAACAGGTATGGATGGAAACTTCATAATTTTCAATATTTATTATAAGGCCCAAAAAAGAGCCATACATATGCATAATTCTAACTACTTGAATTTAACATAAAGGCCATTACTATACCATCATATTAGTGCCCAGAAAAAGGTGACATGTGGCTGGCACTTGGCAAATATTTCTTAAATGAGAGTCTTGCCATTTACTATGTCTGTTCCAGCCACACAAATCATTTTCTTCAGAACTATACAACAGACCATAAAATAGGATAATTACCCTAGAAAAATGGCTTAGTTTACCTAATTGTTAAATACTAATTCTTTTCCAGTTGAATTCTCTAGGGGTGGGAGACAGGAAAGGATAGGGGAAGATTCTCTGATAGGCATTCACTGAAATAAAGCTTACATTATGGTTTGAAAATCATCATCCACTAGGATCATGTCTGCTGCCTCTTTGCAAACATCTGTACCAGTCTGGCCCATCGCAACTCCAATGTCTGCAGCCTTCAGAGCAACTGCATCATTTACTCCATCTCCTGTCATGGCTACAACTGAACCGTTCTTCTGCAGCGACTACAGTGGAGCAGAGGACAGGGGAGAGGAAGGAATTCTGATAAAAATGTTGCTTCCATACAAAGCAATAAACAAATTCTCCCTAATTATTTTTCACATAATTAAGATTAGAAATAATATAGACCACCCATTTTTCAACAAACTTCAACAAATGGAGATCTCAGTAAGATAAAGCTTAGAAAAAGTTGCTACTAATATTTCCATCTGTGAGAACTGTATCTAAATTCTGTTCTTCAAACAACTATACAATGATTCTCAACTAGCAGCAATTTTATCTCCCAGGGGACATGTGACAATGTTTGGAGATGTTTCTGAGTGTCGTGATTTGGGGGATGTCACTGGCATCTAATGGGAAGGGGCTAAGGATGCTGCTAAACATTCTATAACACACAAGGCAGCCCTTCACAACAAGGAATTATCTAGTCCAAAATGTCAATGGTGCCAACATTGAGAAACTCTGAACTACACAATGGCTGGTTATCATGATTAATAACTTAAGACCATTAACTACTGGATACTATATCAGTTGCTTTATATATAATTGACTAATATAAATAATCATAGCCTTTTAAGTATTGTTCACACTATCACAACACTATTTCCTTGCTGTATTTATTTAGTTTCTAACTTATTACCACTATTCACACTGGGAAGACTTGGCTATGGACCCCAGTTAGAACATTCTTTTATACTGTCTGTTTAAAGAAAGCTACATTTGCAGATACTTCGTTCAAGTTTTCTTCTATATCTTATGCCAACTAAATTCTCTATTAGTGTTTCTATGTCAAGCTCTTACAAAAACAAACACTGTTTTGCTTCACAGTATTTCTGACCTTGATGCTCTACTTCCTGTAATGCAAACATAACAAAAGTAAAGTAGCAGCATTTTGTATACAGAAATAAAACAATCTGATTCTTAGACACTCACCTTAATAATTTTCATCTTGTGCCTTGGGCTAGCTCTGTAAAATACTGCAACCTGTTAAAATACAAGATACACTAAAAATTTTCAATATTAAGATTTCCACAGAATAACCCATGCATTCATAACTAATGATGAAAAACTCATCAATTTAAGCTGTATTTAATTTGCCACTGAGATCAAGCTTAAGCAATATGCCATATGTTTGTTAAGACATTCATTTGATATGGTCATTTCGATCTTTACCAAAGGTACCACAGGAAATACACAATCTAAACAAGTCATCCAATTTATACCATTATGTGTAAACTCTGGAGAGAAAACAGCCTTATTCTTGAAATGTTCCAGAGACAAAAAAAGGAAAAATTCTCTTGCGTCTGTTTCCTACAACACTCGCATACAACTAAAATAGCCTTTTCCCTTTGTTCTGTCTTCAGGAGCAATAAAGAACAGCTGCTTCTCAATGTCTGTAGAGCCATTTTTTAGTGTCAAGTGTCTGCTCATTCCCTTTTACTCAGGTTAACTCATTAGCCTCTCTTCCACTGTACCTCTAAATTGCTTATATGATTTTATCTCTCCAAAACACGTATTTAATCCTTTTTTCTGACCCCATCTCCTGATCTCCTGAAATCCTTTCACTGTGTCCCAACAAATCTCCTGTATTTTTTACTCTTTTTCACTTTGCTCTAACCTAGTGTTTCCACAAAACACTGCCATCCCTATAACCTCCTCAAACAGTACCACCGGAGGAGCGTAGAGGTAGAGCATGGTATCCTCTATTCTCCCTTCATAAAACCTCAGTTCTGAATGTCAGATGAGACTGTCACTCACTAACTGTAGGCATTCACTGCTCCCGAGTTCACAACCCCTCATTTCACAGTGATTTTTAACTTCTGCCTCACTGTCATGTCACTGTCTCCAACAATATTTACAAGTTATGGTGATTTCAATACACATAATACACCATTCTCTTTCCCACTCTGAGGATTAGTTCATATTACTTTTCTCTCCTCATACCTCCAATCTATCCCCTTTCTCTAGCCTCCTTCTCAGCTGACCACCTTGCTTCCTACTTTGGAGAAATCAGAATCAGAAGAGAATTTCCACAATTCCCCCAACTCAGTATCTGTATCCAGGAACTAAACTGCTCTGGTTTTACTACAATGAACTGAATAGGCATCTACTGCAGGTCAAAGATTCTACCTTCCTTACCTATCAAGATCATTACTCCAGAAATTCTCCTCCCTCCTGTGCCAAAATGTTTTCCTCACTGCTACATCTTAACCATCAGTATACAAAAACATGTTGTCCCTTCCATATAAAAAAAGAAAACCACTTCTCTTCCCTTCCCATTTCAGCTGCCACCTTTTCCTTTCTTTTCTTTATTATTATTATTATTATTATTATTATTATTATATTTTTTGAGATGGAGTCTCGCTCTGTCGCCCCGGCTGGAGTGCAGTGGCACGATCTCAGCTCACTGCAATTCCGCCTCCCGAGTTCATGCCATTCTCCTGCCTCAGCCTCCCAAGTAGCTGGGACCACAGGCACCTGCCGCCACGCCCAGCTAATTTTTTGCATTTTTAGTAGAGACAGGGTTTCATCTTGTTAGCCAGGATGGTCTCGATCTCCTGACCTCGTGATCCGCCCGTCTCGGCCTCCGAAAGTGCTGGGATTACAGGCGTGAGCCACCGCGCCCGGCCTATCATTATTTTTTAATGGAAGAAGAAACATGTTTGTATACTGATGGTAAAGTGCAGCAGCAAGGAAAAAATTTTGATACAGGAACAGGGAGGATTTTTGGAGCAGAGTTCCTTAGAAAGTTCCTACACTTGCTGTCTCCCATTCTCTCTGAATCCATCCCATGATCATACTGTTATCACAACTGCACTGAAACACGATTCATGACTTTCAAAGACCCTCACCACCACCACCACATTGCTAATGCCTACAGTCATTTCTCATCTGACTTAACCTCTCCGCCACACCCTAACATAGATGATTAGTCCCTCCTGAAACACCATCTTCCCTTGGCTTCCACCACCACCAACACTGGTCTTCCTCCTACCTTTTTGGCTGTTCCTCTTGTACAGAATTCTCCTGATCTCTCTTGATGTCTAGATGTTGGAGCACCCCAGGGCTCAGTTCCTTTCTCTATAAGAGGTCTCAGAATTCCCTACGCCTCAGGTGAGCATACACAGGCACATGGCTTTGGATTTTATTTACACGCATTTATTTGAATGCATTTTTATCTCAAGCCCAGACATTTCTTCTGAAATCCAGATCAGCAAAACTAATTCCCATCCCTACTCCACATCTCCTCAGATGTCTCAATCTTGCTCCTTCCTATCCTCTGTTAATGAAAAGTACATATGTGCAGTTGCTGAGGCTCCAAATTTGGGGAGCCATCCTTAATTCCTCCATTTTTCTTATGTGCCAACAAGCAGTTTGACAGCGAATCTTGTTGACTCCACTCACAAATATATCCAGAATTCAACCACCTTACTCCACAACCATTGCCAACACTCTGGGCCAATACCTCCAAAGTGACTTTCTTATTTCTGCCCTAGTTTCCCCCAATTTGCAACACAGTAGCCAAAGTGGCACTGTTAATACAGAAGTGAGATCACGTGTCTTCTCAAAACCCTCAAATGATTTCACATCTCTCTCAGAACAAATGCCGAAGTCCTTTATCATCTACCGGGTCCCTCAAGAAATGCACATCTCACGGCACTCCTATCATTAGTCTTTTCCTGACTGAACTACAATTGGCCTCCTGATTGTTCCTCACACATGCCAGGCACACTCACTTCCAGCCTTTGCCCTTGTCTGGAATGCTCTTTCTTCAGATATAACATGGGTCCCCTTTCTGTCAAATAGTACCTTCTCAGTGAGGCCCTCCCTAGTCATACTATCTAAAAATTTCAATCTCCCTCTCTAATCATTCAAATTTTGCCTTTTTTTGAGGGGGGGGAGGGTGCTCTTAAGCACTTATTTAACATAATATATATCCATTTATCTTCTAAGACTCAAGAAGTCAGAGATTTTTGTCCTATACCAACAGTGCTCTCTCTATAAAGACAAATAAAATGAATGAACAACTGAATATATCTCAGTACTACCATAAAGACTGTTCCCTGGTTCTCTCCTTTTAATAAAGGTCTAAATAAAAAAAGGTATTATTTTCTTAAACAAAAGACTCTGCTGGACTGTAATATCACATTACTGATTATACCTAGGCAATCCAAATATCATGAATCACATAATTTATATTTGGGAAAAATCCTTTCTTTCAAAAAAGTTCAAAAATCCATTCAGAAACTCTTCACTGTGTCTTTAAAAAAGACTCAGTTACATATATATCCAAAACATACTGGTAACCTTCTAAGTGAAAACTCTAATTACTGCAGAAATTAATCATGTAGCACACAGCACTGAAATATAACAAGTGTTTGCCAAAGCTGCAAAATAAATCTGTTAGTGAATGAAAGGTCTTGACTGTGAGTTGTCCATGTACTTGGTGTGTTGAACAAAGAATTGAACCAAACACACAAAGGAATAAAAGAATGAAGCAACGAAAGCACAAACTTATTGAAGCAAAAGTACACTCCACAGAGCAGAAATGGGTTCGAGCAAGTGGCTCATGAATCCCAACTACAATGTTCTTCAGGGATTTTTGGGTTGCTTTTTTTTTTTTTTTTTT
>NW_012101876.1:4949071-4997607 GCF_000951045.1 Mandrillus leucophaeus | reverse complement strand
TACCATGCCCGGCTAATTTTGTATTTTTTAGTAGAGACGGGTTTTCTCCATGTTGGTCAGGCTGGTCCCAAACTCCCAACCTCAGGTGGTCTGCCCTCCTTGGCCTCCCACAGTGCATTACAGGCGTGAGCCACCGTGCCGAGCCATTTTTTTTTTTTTTTTGAGACGTAGTCTCGCTCTGTCATCCAGGCTGGAGTGCAGTAGTGCGATCTCAGCTCACTGCAACCTCCGCCTCCTGAGTTCAAGCAATTCTCTGCCTCAGCCTCCTGAGTAGCTGGGATTACAGGTGCCCACCACCATACCCAGCTAATTTTTATATTTTTAGTAGAGACAGGGTTTTACCATCTTGGCCAGGCTGGTCTTGAACTCCTGACCTCATGATCCACCGGCCTTGGCCTCCCAAAGTGCTGCGATTACAGGTGTGAGCCACCATGCCCGGGCTAGGGTTTTTACTAAGTTAAAAGAATTTGGTAACACTCCTAGGTGTCCTTTAGAGGCCTCCAATTGATTACACCCTATGAAAGATTAGCCTGTGACCAATCAGAGACTGAAGTGGAGACTTGGTTCCCAGCCAATCAGAGGCTGAAGTGGAGACTTCTGTCTTGTTATCACAGGAGTAAAGATGTGGCCTACATGCCTAGAAATGGCTGCACCTACTGTCCTTTTACTCATCTTGCCTAGAACTGGCTGCACCTACTGTTCTTTTACTTATACGTTCACCCTTGAGTACCCTAATTCTCTATTCTCCTGCCTCATTTCTCCCTGAGAGACACGATCCCCAGAAATCTTTATGGAAGGCAGAGGCACTGAGGATCAATTTTCTGTAGCTGCTTCTTGCTGGTCATGGGTGTCATCCCTGCCTATTGGGGATCATGGCTGTCCTGAGGTTAGGTGGATATCCGTGGGTTGCAGTGAGCCTTGTACTTGGTGGTAAAAGGTGCAGCTGGCTTGATCCAGTTGTGACAGTTGGGTACTTTGGCCTGATTTTAGATTTGGACAAAGAGATAAAAATCATCAAAGAGAGTAGAACAAGGCCACATATTTTCAGAAGCAATCTACAAGGGGTATTTTTCTCTTCTTATGAGTCCTCCTTTTCAGTGTCACATTTGTGGTCAGCACTCACAGTTCTCTTGATGGAGATTAATAGACAAGATGTACTAGGGAAAGGAAGTTATTAAAAAAAAAAAAAGGAAAATATTAAAGGAGAAGTTAATGGAAAAGATCCGTCTTGCATTAGAATAACCTACCGAAGATCCTCAAATCTTCTAGGACAGATTAAAGAAAACTAATGCACTGAAGAAAAAACAAGTGATTGAAATAAAGATTTACAACCTATTAAAAATTAGACAATATATGAATTGGAATAACAATATGGGGACTTGGTGAATATATTCAGCAGAAATATAAATGGAAGTAATGCTGTAAAAATCAGACAAAGAAGAATGAAAGAGGATGACCACTTCTATCAATGAATCAATGGAAAATGTAGAACCCACTAGAAAAAGTCACAAATGGAAAACACTGAGAATTCCCAGATGACTTAATAAACAAGCAAACCTGAGTTTCAGTACTACTTTTTAATTGGCTCTAGGTCAAAGTACACAGCAACACTCCATTTTCCAAAAGGAGAATGAAATGTGTTCTATAGAATTATGAAAAAGGATGGCTGAAAAATATTTTAATGAGGGGCAGAATTAATATGATTCTAGTACATGGGGGAAAACCTCAACAAGCTAGTGATTTAGAACAAAAGATCTGTTTTATTTGTAACAATAATAAGAGTTATTCAAACTGATGTAAAGCAAAAGTAGCAAACTGTGAGTGCAGTGGCTTATGCCTGTAATCCCAACACTTTGAGAGGCCAAGGTAGGAGGATCACTTGGGCCCAGGAGTTTGAGACCAACCTGGGCAACATAGCAGGACCCCATCTCTACAAAAAAATAACAAAATTACCTAGGCATGGTGGCACATGCCAGTAGTCCCAGCTACTCCGGAGACTGAGTCATGAGGGATCACCTGAACTGGGGAGATCACCTGAACCCAGGAGTTTGAGGTTGCAGTAAGCTATGGTCACACCACTACACTCTAGCTTGGTCAACAAAGCAAAAGACTTTGTCTCAAAAAACAAACAAAGGAAAGCAGAAGATAAGGCTAGGTGCAGTGGCTAATGCCTATAATCCCAGCACTTTGGGAGGCTGAGGTGGGAGCATCACTTGAGCCCAGGAATTCAAGACCAACCTGGGCAACACATGGTGAGACTCCATTTCTACAGATCCTTTCTTTCAAAAAAGTTTAAAAATCCATTCAGAAATTAATTTTTTTTTCTGTTTTTTTTTTTTTAATTATCCAAGCATAGTGGTGAGCGCCTATAGTTACAGCTACTTGGGAGGCTAAGGCGGAAGATAGCTTGAGCCCAGGAATTCAAGACCAACCTGGGCAACACATGGTGAGACTCCATTTCTACAGATCCTTTCTTTCAAAAAAGTTTAAAAATCCATTCAGAAATTAATTTTTTTTTCTGTTTTTTTTTTTTTAATTATCCAAGCATAGTGGTGAGCGCCTATAGTTACAGCTACTTGGGAGGCTAAGGCGGAAGATAGCTTGAGCCCAGGAATTCAAGGCAGCAGTGAGCTATGATCATGCCACAGCACTCAAGTCTGAGCAACAAAGCAAGACACCATCTCCAAAAAAACAAAACAAAATAAAATAATTAAAAAGCTGAAAACCAAATAAACATATTGGCTGTAAGAGGGTTACATGAACACAAAATGAAGTGGGAAAAAAGACAAAATGAGGGTGGGCCAGTCCTGCTAACCAATGAGACAAAAAATTAACTAATAATATTTAGAATAAAGACTTAGGTATTCAAAACATACAAAATACCTGGGAGGGAGGGCTGGTATTTATAGAATTCCACTTTAAAGCAGGATGAATTTAAGCAATTCAATGAGCTTCTGACAGGGCTTAGGTCTTACTTTGTTTTAGTCTCCTTGGAATAGCATCAGGATATCTGCTATAATTAACGCACACCCACTCTACTTTGGAAATCCCAACAATGTGATTTGTCCAGGCTGATGATGTAATTTGTAATTAGTTTCTTTCTTCTCTAAATACCTTTAGGTTGGTTTACAGAGTTCACCATAATTTTTATAAGACAGCCAGAAGACGAACTGAACAAAGCAAATAAAATGAAAGTTTCACCACATTTAGTATCTCTGAGAAGTTAAGAGAAAGTCTAATGGCAAAATGTTTCAGTAACTGCAGATTTCACATACATTTACTAATACTCTGTCCCAATACCACTAAAAAAAATCCAATATAGGATTTATTCAGAAATAAACATCAGGAAGAGATTACCAGGATAGTGTGTGCACACACACGCACACACACACACAAAGCCCTATTCAAATATATAAACACCTTCCCCACCCTAAAAACAAAGCAAACATCCACACTGCCCCAATTCTCTGGGTGGCAGTGATCCCAACAGTGATCTACGATCTCAACATATTGGGATCATAATCTTGAAAGATACAATACCAAATGCCATAATACCAAATGCTGAAATTCCTAAAGATCAAAATCCCTAAAGTCTAAACTCCTCAGCCGGGCTCGGTGGCTCATGCCTGTAATCCCAGCACTTTGGGAGGATAAGGCAGGCAGATCACGAGGTCAAGAGATCAAGACCATCCTGGCTAACATGGTGAAACATCATCTCTATCAAAAATACAAAAAATTAGCCGGGCGTGGTAGCGGGCGCCTGTAGTCCCAGCTACTCGGGAGGCTGAGGCAGGAGAATGGCGTGCACCCGGGAGGCGCAGCTTGCAGTGAGCCAAGATCGCGCCACTGCACTCCAGCCTAGGCGACAGAGCGAGACTCCGTCTCAAAAACAAAACAAAAACAACAACAAAGTCTAAACTCCTGAAAATCACAATCACAGGATAGGAAAATTTAATAGAGAATGTTCATGTTAGTGTACATCGAATCACAGAATTTCAAAAAGAGCAGTGCCACGTAGAAAATGAATATGAACATACTCTGATAGCCATGTTCTTAAAGAAAAAAAAGCAATTATTCATCATGCTGCAAGACTTCAAAATATAGTTAATGATCGTGAAGGTCAGCCAGCTTTTATGGACTATCTCCATGCAACTGTCCATCATCTATCTCTGTAATATAATTTTCCATGTCATAGTTTCTTTTTAGGTCTTTTTGTTCTTCTTGTTTTTTTTTTTTTTTTTTTCCTTCGGGGGGGAGGTGGGCAGACAGAGTCTTGCTCTGTCACCCAGGCTGGAGTACACTGGTGCGATCTCAGCTCACCACAACCTCTGCCTCCCGGGTTCACGCGATTCTCCTGCCTCAGTCTCCTGAGTAGCTGGGATTATAGGCGCTCACCACCATGCCCAGCTAATTTTTGTATTTTTAGTAGAGATGGGGTTTCGCCATGTTGGCCAGGCTGGTCTCGAACTCCTGACCTCAGGCGATCCATCTGCCTCAGCCTCCCAAAGTGCTGGGATTACAGGTGTGAGCCACCATCCCCCGCCATTGTTTTTCTTTTTTTAGTTTCATTTTCCACTATTTTAAATTGTCAGCATTATTTTTTACAATTTGCTATGCTGTGTATTTCACCTCTGCATCATTTCCAACACTGGAAGCATAAGTTATAGAGACTTAAAGGGTTCTAATTTGTTTTATGCATGTTTTACAAATTTGACTTCACAAAAGTGCATGATCACAATGTTGACTTTGTATGTAAGCATTGTACATGTATGTAAAAATGTTGAAACTTCCTCAATAAATGAACAGATGTCCTTTTCATACATCTGCATTTGTGAAAGATAAAAATGACCCACAGTTATAAAGTGGGGTGCACACAATTAGCAACCATAGTGATAGGTGTTTATGCATTTCCCTTATGACCTATTTCTTTATAAATACAGTTCATATGCTCATAACAGTCCTATGTTATATCTGTCTGTCATATACTATGCCTGAGTGTTTATGCTTGCAAATGCTTGCAAAACTGTGTAGGCTATTTATTATTGCTTATTTTGTATAAAGTGACCAATGGAGCATTTTCATGTTTTTATGTTTCTCAAATAAATTCCTTCTTAAAAATGTAAATGATTTTATTTTAAAATTATTTTTTCCAGAATTAGATTTTTAGGATTTTGATCTTTGGGGACTGTGGTTTTTCAGGATTTTAAGACTTTAAGGATTTCAATCTTTCAGGATTTCAACATTCGAAATTACATCTTTCAGGACTATAATTGGCTCTCTCTGAAAACAGCATTCGTGAGTGATTAGAAGTTCAGAAAGAAAAAATATGGATAAGCAAAATAGTGTATTTCTATTAGTAACAACATCCAAAATCTAACCACTTGCTAGAGGATGAGGGAAGTGGGACTGGAGGTCTAGGGACTTAATGCTACTATATGAAGCATAGTTTATGGAAATATAAACAGAAACCTTCCAGAGAACAATTCAGCAATATATGTTAAGGGCCTTACAAATGTGTTGAACACTAGTCCAATCATTTCACATGTAGGAATTTAGTGTATAAAAATAATCAGAGATGTATATGGATAAGGGCAGTGGTAAAAAATAGTAACAATAATAATAATAATCAGAGATGGGTACATCTTAGGTTCAATAATATTCAAAGAAACAGCAAACAACAGATGAACTCCAGAGCATACAGACCTGGATTCCACTTCCAATGCCAACACCACTACTTACGAGCTCTGAGACATCAGTTAAGTCTCCCAAGTACTCTGGGCCTCAATTTCCTCATCCACAAAAATGGAACTGCCTGTTTCTTAAAAAACTAAATACACTCTTACCATATGATCTGATTCAGCAATTGTGCTCCTTAGTATTTAGTGAAATGAGTTGAAAACTTATGTCTACACAAAAACCTGTATATGAATGTTTAGAGCAACTTTATGTATAACTGCCAAACCTGGAAGCAATTAAGATGCCCTTCAAAAGGTGAAGTGATAAACTGTGGCACTTTCATACAATGGAATATTATTTAGTGCTCACAAGAAATGAGCTACTAAGCCAGGAAAAGACATGGTGGAACCTTACATGCATATTGCTTAGTGAAAAAAAGCCAGTCTGAGAAGGCTACATACATTATTATTCCAACCATACACATTCTGGAAAAGGCAAAACTCTAGAGACAGTAAAAAGATCAGTGGTTGTCAAGGATTTGAGGGGAGTGGGGAGGGATGAAAACGTCAAACACAGGGATTTTCAGGGCAATGAAACTACTCTGTATGAAATTGTAATGGTGGAGCGAGACTCCATCTCAAAAAAAAAAAAAAAAGAAATTGTAATGGTGGATGTATGTCATTATGTATTTATCAAAACCCCTAGAAAGGTACAACACAAAAAGTAAACCTTAGTGTAAACCATGAAATAAAATACAACTGTATCAATATTAGCTCATTAATTGCAATAAATATACTACAGTAATGCAGTCTATTAATATGAAGGGGAACTGTCTAGGAGTAGAGGGTAGAGATGGGGTAGGAATGCAGAACTGTGTTATCTGCTCAATTATTCTATCAATCTAACACTGCTAAGAAATAAGGCTTATTAATTATTAGAATTTTTGAAGTGGTGCTGCCTATCTTTTATAAGGTAGCTAAAAGAAGTAAATTAGATAATGTACGTAATACATGCAATTGGCAGATAGTAAATGGTTGCTATTGTCATTATCCTTAAAGGAACACTTACAGTAGTAAAAAGAATAGAAGCTCAAATTTCAACAGGAAAATGGTTATGTAACTATATATATATATATATATATATATATATGCTGTGCATTTATACACACATACACATGGTATACTCAGAATACTGTACGGCAATTAAAAACATGTTTTCTAATAATAACTGACTTCAGAAATGCCAAAGTTATGTAAAATGAATGTTCAGAATTATAACAGTATAAAGTAGCAACCAGGTTTTGTTAAACATATTTTTTTTAAGTCATAATAGGTTAACTTATTATGGATACTCTGTGGATGCATAACCTAAGTGTGGGTTAGATTACAGACAACTTCTATTGTAGCTCTTACTTTTCTATACCATTTTATTTTTCTATGTTGAACATATACTACTAATGAATAAATTTCCTAATCAAAAAAGTATAGACATACCTTACCTTAAGATGCAGAAATAATTTAAGAAAATTCCATATTCCGAATATATAACTTGAAGTTGTAAGTTGTAAGTGTAAAATAAATGAAGGAAGAGGTAGCAATATTTTATTAGTAATAATGGATGGCTACAAAATAGCAAATTCCAGATAAGTGCTTATTTTGAAGGACATACAAATAGATGTGCATATATAATAAATAAAACCAAGAAATCTGAACTGTCAGCAACTGGGAAGACTGCTGCCCACCTCTTATGGGGCATTTTCTACGGGACCTGTGTACCCACAAACCAGGCTTTGATAGGCCCCTTACAAGGCAGCCCAAGATAATAAAGTAAGTTAATCTCGTATCAGGGAACCTGGCTCTAAAGAAGTTACTGTGCTGTGGGGCAGGAGATACCTCTCTTCCTACAAATAATTTGTTAGAAAAGCATTATATCTCTTCCTACAAATAATTTGTTAGAAAAGCATTATAATCAAAAGTAAAAAAGTATTTCAATGGAAAAAGGATAGTCTTTTCAACAAATGTTGCTGGAATAATTGAACATCTATATGCAAAGAAAATAAACCTTAACCCATTACAACATATACAAAAAACACACTCAAAATGGATCACAGACCTAAGTATAAAACCCAAAACTATAAAACTTCTATAAGAAAACACAAAGAAAATCTTTGTGAACCTGGGTAAGGCAGGGAGTTCTGAGATATCAAAAGCATCGTCCATAAAAGAAGAAATTGAAAAACTAGACCTAATCAAAATTAAAAACTTCCCCTCTTGGAAAAGACACACTACCAACTGGAAAGAAACATTTTCAAATAAATATCTAATAAAGGACTTGTATCCACATTACATAAAGAATGCTCAAAATTCAATAATTAGAAAACATAATTTTTTTAAAACAGGCAGGGCAGACACTTCACTAAAGAAGATATATGGATGGCAAATAAGCATATGAAAAGATATCCAACATCACTAGTTGTGAGGGAAATGCACACTAAAATCATCGTAAGATACCATTGTATACTTATTAGAATGGGGGGTGAGGGCAATGACACTCCCTTGTGCTAGGGAGGATGCAGGACTATTAGAAGTTCCAGGCACTGCTGGTGGGGGTGCAAAATAATAAAGCCATCTTGTAAAACAATTTGGCAGTTTCTTATGAAATTAAATATACATTAAGTGTATGATCCAGCAATTACTCACAGGTATTTACCCAAGAGATATGAAAATTTATTTTCACGCAAAAGCCTGTACACAAATGTTGACAGCAGCTTTATTCATAATCATCAGAAAGTGGAAACAATCTAAATGTCCTTAAACTGGTGAATAGGTAAGGTATACCCACAATAGAATTATTACTTTAAAAAACAGCAACAAACTACTAATACACACCACCGACATAGATAAATGTCAAATGCATTATGCTAAGTGAAAGAAGCAGATTCAAAAGCCTCATTCATACGGTATGATTCAATTTTTAGTGCATTCTAGAAAAGGTGAAGTGACAGAGACAAAAAACGAATTAGTGGCTGCCAAGTCCTGGAAGTAGGGGGAGAGAAAGTAACCACAAAAAGGCATAAGATAATTTGAGGGGATGATGGAACTGTTCTATATCTTGACTGTGGTGGTGATTACAAGACTGCATGCATCTGTCAATGCTCAGAACTATACACTAAAATAGGTGCATTTTACTATACGTAAATTGTACCTTAAAAAAAAATTACATACTCATGCTAAAATTAAAATTGAACAAAAGAGTAAGAAGTATAAAGCAATCATCTCTCTCCATCCTCTAATTCATAAATACAAGCACTTTTAATTTCCACAGTACTTTTCTCAGAGGAAATCTGGTTCTTGATAAAATTAATAATTTTTCACTGATATTCATAAACATC
Organism: Mandrillus leucophaeus; assembly: GCF_000951045.1. Taxonomy (NCBI): domain Eukaryota; kingdom Metazoa; phylum Chordata; class Mammalia; order Primates; family Cercopithecidae; genus Mandrillus; species Mandrillus leucophaeus. The sequence continues at coordinate 4,988,540 of NW_012101876.1, read as the reverse complement.
ATATCATAAAATAATCCATAAGACTACTTCAGTGATAAGACTTCATTTCAGGATTTGAACCAACAAATCTGGTGGTTACTTAAATCCCTGATGTTCACAATTAAACAGTTTCATTAAGATAGTAGCAGAAACGGTAACACTTAGAATAAGGCCTTTCAGTCTAAAAGGCTTTAGTTTAGGCCTACCTTTGGTACTATCTGTGAAAGCTGCTGGACATCCATTGCATCTATTTCTTCTCCTGAGACTGACTGGGAAGTTTTGGAATACAATCCCAGACGACTGGCTAAAGTGAATGAGAGAGAAAATGTAATAAACCAAATTGTTTTCGCTTGACGGGCTAAGTCAACATAATGCTCATTTAGTATGATTTGCTATCTATTCTCTTTTTTTATCTACTAGTAATACAAACCTATCTGAATCGATATTAAGTCTGGGGTTTTATGTTTGACTTTTATTTTTGTTTAAATTTAAGAATAAAGAATTTTCAAGGTTGGCCACAGTGGCTCAGGTTTGTAACCTCAGCATTTTGGGGCTAGAGGATCGCTTGAGCCCAGGAGTTCAACACCAGCCTGGGCAATATAGCAAGACCCTGTCTCTACAGGAAAAAAGAAAAAAAAAAAAGAATTTTGACTGTTTAAGCCAGCATACCTAAGAATTGAAACTAGGCCAATCAGGTTCTGCTCAGCAGCTGAAATGCAATGAAGATCAGAGTGCATTTTAAGTACAGTGTCCAAAGCCAGACAAAATGGTGGTGGATCTGTGGTAATCATGTAGTTATACATAAATGAAAATAAACATTGAAAAGTTATTCTTCCAATAATATCATGTTCCTAGTGACCTATTCTTAGACAATATACAGTTCGAAACTCCTGGACTAACCCCTCTCCAAATAAGAATTAATGGAGTTTAGCCAACTGTTAAATTTATCAGTATGAATTACAGTTTAGAGGCTCTGGGAAATTCACTTTCAGTCTCTTTTTTGCCCTTATTATACTTCTTAAGGTAATCTTAAATAGCATTCAAATATAGGTATACATGATAAAAAACAAATACATATAGCAAGCTATTTTCTTCCAAATTATGCACAAGTCTGCTTTGAAAATTATACTTAAGTTGAAAGGGAAAACTAAGTTTCATGTTTTCTTTGACATTCATCATCTAGTGCTTTTATTCTGTCATCACGGTGATCATGAGATTAAAAATAATTACCCTCTGTGAATAAAATACATGTGATTTCATGATTTAGTTATGCATGTCAATGTTATTACTTTTTAAACTATAATCAGTTTTGCAAACTTTATATAGACCATGAGCAAAACCATGAGTCGATTTCAACCGTATAATCTCAATATTACATAAACATATTCATATCTAATAGTTCACAAAATTATGCACCACAGTATTTTAAGAAAAACTATCGAAAACAAAAGAAAGCAGTCTAGTTATACCGATTGCAATTGCAGTCTCCTGTGAATCTCCAGTAATCATTTTTATTGATACTCCTGAGGCAATGAGTGTTGTAACAGCTTCTTTCACACCAGTTCTAGGTGGATCAATGATTCCCACCAAGCCAAGAAATGTCAGCTGTCCCAGTTCAGGACCAGAAGCCAAAGCAAGAACTTAGGAAATAATAAAATCCAAACAACAACAAAAAAAGTGAGTCACAAAAACATCAGAATTTAGTTGATAGAATTTGGAGACAGTAACACTTCTTAAATAAATCACTTAAGACTATAATGTCATTTGTAAAATCAAAATGATTACAGACCATAACATTATAGTTTAATGGTTCTGGATATGGGGTCCCTTTAAGCTGTTTTAACTAAAAAGAATCAAACTAAAGAAGTGAAGGGCAGAGTAGGCAAGAGATGGAAAATGAACAGTATCTTCACATAGTAACCACATGCAGCTACTTTCAACAGGAACTACTGCCTCTTTAGAAAATAGAATTAATTATTTAGAGAAACTATGGGTTTGTCAAGCTTTAAAGTCAATTTTAAACAAACAACTTTGAAGGTCGCTTCTAATGGATCTTCATCTTTCTATTTGCAAGATCTCCAGAAAAATCAAACACTTTGAAGAGAAGGCTGTATTAATTAATTATACACAGCCTGTAACAACTTTGTACATGAAAACTACTGGAAGGTAAAGTTAATTTGAAAGCGGTTGTAAAACCATAAATACCAACAATAGTTTGGATTCTTTTACTCTTTCCATAACATGAACAGACATTTCTTATTTGTAACTTTGGTTCTCTAAGAGTATATAAATAACACCATCATATTATTATTTCTACTTATTTCCCTGTCATCCTTGGGCATGTAAGATAAAGTATAAAGTACTTTTCATTTCCCAAATATCATTTAGCTTGCTCTCAGAATTATGGAACTCCAGTAACTACTTTCATTAACCAAAGGGATGTACCTGCATCTGAGACATTAGACTGAACAACATGCACATACAAACTAAACATAAATAAGTCAAGGGGAGACTGAAAAGCCCCAGAGAGACCAAAGAAAGTATCTATTCTTGTTCAAGCAGAAGGTATGAAAGATTACATATATCCCCCCCAAAAAAATCAAGGTTAAAGGCAAGTAATTCTATTTTTCCAATGTAAGAGTCATATACCTAATTATTTATGTAGATGTGGGCTCCAAAGGCTTTCACCCTTGAAAGAATGAGCCACTTCACAGTTTCTGGTGTTTGGGATAGAGGCTGATGGTAACAGAAGGGGACAGTGACAAAAATGTACGCCAGCAAATCCTAAGACGGAAAGATCAGCTCTGCACACTCCTAATGGAGGGGTGGCACTAGTCTAGAGGTTAGTATCCTGCATTTATTTGCTTCTTTAGCACCAACGAAAATCTGTTGCTACTCTCTGAGTCAAGGATAGGTAAACTTTTTTCATGTGAAGAATCCCTGACATAAAACAAAATATACTCTAATATCAAAATTAAGAATCACAGTATTTTAGAAACTTAAGTTTTATAAGATATAACGTAAGTACATATCAACTGAGGTTTAAAATCTTTCTGTTCTTCATTATGGTAATTGCAGGGGGAGGAGGGAAATGGAGCACAAGGGGAGATAAAGAAGAAAAGACATGAAGCAAGAGACAAATGAGCAGAATGTTTCCCAAAACCCTGTGCAACAAAAACTTTCCCCTCTACCAACTCTGCTCTACTTCATAATGTTACAATACAAAACATACATACACAAACCTCCACAATCCTTCATACGAAAAGAGTTAGTCATTATAACGAGGTAGGAAAACTCTGTTCCAGAAACTAAGAAAAAGAGGGAACATATACTAGACCTTCAAAACCTCTTTAAGTCCTCTAAATGCAAGCCACTTTAAAACCTCTTGCTATGTGCTGCTAAGAGTTCCCTACCTCTTTTTCTCCGCTCTTTTAATGCTGTATTAATTGCTGGAAACAAAGCCAACAAACTCGAAGTGATTACATCCCAGAAGTTCAAAAGAGGAGAGAAATGGGTTTACATTTTGTCCACTAACGGTCTTTTTAAAAAATAAATAAATAAGTGCATCTTAGCAAAAGTAATTTAAAAAGAAAGGGTCAAAGCCCCAGATGTCAGCAATCAAGAAGGAGATGAATCAGGGGAGTAACAGGCCCTCTGCACCAGTCTTCCCAGGATTGGCTCAGTGGAGCTGCCATTGCCCCTTCATACACAGGCTTTAGCAATCAAAACCCTAATTTAGTGGCAGCAAGGCCTCCCTGCAGTGCCCCTTAAGTCTCTGAAACTCCCACTTGCTCTAAGGATTGTAATCCTGGGCCAAGCCTTAACTGTCATTCTCTTTCCCTAGCTGAGGTGGAAAGTTGAGGAATGTAAAGGGAACAAAGCATTACCCTGAGCCAGAGTATCTCAGCTTCCAGCAGCTGGGGCCACCAAACAGTTTGGTCTGCCAACTGTTCAGAAGGGAGCGAGGGTACAATGTACGAGGGCACCCCCTGTGCTCAATTCTCCAGAATGTCAGTTAGCATTTGCACATTTGGCTTGATAAAAACATATCAAAACCCTGTGGTTTCAGAGACCCTGGGTCTGGCCCAGGTAAACCAGAAAAGAGGTTCCTCCTGCCCCAGAACTGATGCTGAGAGAAAGAATCTGCCTTGGCTTCAGGGGTCCAGAAAGCTTGAGGACTGAGGTGGGGGGGATCCAGAGAATGTTCCAGATTCAGGTCTTTGGGATGAAACCCCAGAAACTCTAGAACCTGCCATCAAAGCCTCTTACATTAAAAGGGGGAAGGAAAAGTTGTTTTCCTTTAAATTTTTTTCCATCCAAAATATCCATTTGCAAAATAACTTCTCAGCCACGAGTCTCTGCCTCCCGTTTCCTTGGAGACAGGGGATGAAGTGTTAAGGTGGTCACAATACAGCCCATATCCCAGATGAGATGCACCAAGCTCTGGGGGCAGGGCTATGAGGAGTGATCTTGGTTCAGCAGCCTGGGGGCTGGCACAGAAGGTTCAGAGAGAAGGGCATAAAGCAATGGCAGCAGGCTGGGAGCAGTGTTCTCTGCTGATAAGAGTACCTTTCCAAACTTAGTTTATTTTAAGAACAGAAGCCCTATATAACCATACAAATGTTTAAAATTCAAAAAAAGCCTTTGCTTAAGTGAACAACAAATAAAAACATTTCTCACATAACTTGTTTTTCTTCCTCCCAGAAACTGTAGTGCTTAGACTCCTATTTCATTAAAATAATAAAATTAAGGAAGCCAACTCTTCCAAGTGCTCTGAGACTACATAACTATATATATTCTGCAGAAGCCAGATGACTATCCAGAAGGTAAGAATCAGGTTAGGACACCAACCACCAACCCCCTAGTCTCACACATGACATCCCTAGGAGAGGTGGCCTGATGTGTGTGTGTCCACACATCACTGCTCAGTCAGCAGCATATAAGTAAGCAGTATCTGGGGACTTCTTTACCTCCCTGGTGAACAGTAACAGATCAAGTTAGCAACCACCTTAAAGGATATATTAGAGGCCTCAGACTCAATTTTTAGAAAATTATTTTTGTCTTTAAGACAAAATGATAAAAAGAGAGTAACACCATTTTACCCTGATCCATTTCCCTTCTCACAAGATAAACTTGTTTAAAATAAAATTTCTATCAGCTACTCAGAGACTTCCGGAGATCTAAAAGAACCAGTGATTCATATTTTGCTACATTCTCAAATTTCCACCTTTTGAGGGCCAATTAACCAACTAAAACACAACACCTCAATACTGGCAAGGGTTCTACAAAGCCTGGAAGAGAGTTGGACAGCTCAGATGTGAAGCATGAATTCATCTGCAATTAAAAAAAGGCACTACCTTTCCACCCCAGGGAACTATGCTGAAATAGCCTTACCTCTGAGTCCCGCTGAGCCCATGCGTGCCTTCTCTTGTTGGTACACATCTCTCTGCTGCTGAGTAAGTGTCAAGGTCTGCCCTTTGCTCTGGTATGTAGTACAGTACTTAATTACTTGTTCATAAGCACCTTTCATAAAACAAATCTCTGGTCTGTCCTAAGAAAAAATGTACCAAACACAAGTTTAATTTCAACTTGTACATACCTTCCATTGGAGTCCAAAATTAAGTGCCATTCATTTCTCACAATTCCCAGAGAAGCTACTCAAGCCTAAGGTTTTGACTGCCACCTGAACTCTGAAGATTAAATATTCCTGTATGGAGCTTTCTGTATCTTTTATAGAAAACATCTATCCCACCATCCCACACATTAAAGGCAATGCTATATACTAAGCCCCAAATTTGGCACTCTGAATGTGGAAAGAGGCTCACTGCAACACAACAGGAAATGGTAGAGAAATAACAGTTCACAATGGTTCAAGTTCTCTATTAGCTACTATATACATCTATATCTCCCTAGCTACCTAAAACGCCATTTAATTCTCCCAATCACAGTGTATTTATGGGTATTATCAGACTTTTTATTTTTTATCATGGTAAATAAGCTTATAAAGCTTATAATGAAATACTGCTGTTTCCTGTCCAACCCTTCTCACCACTAGTCCTACTCCATGGAAGCAAAATAATTTTAACATTTTTAGCTGTTTTCTCTGATATTTACCCTCATGTTTTTAACATGTTTATACTGCTCCTCCTTCAGGTATCAATTTTATACACTGTCTATTGTGACAGATGTTAATGTCCCCATTCCCACTACCTATTCCCCCCTCCCCATCGTTATGATATAGTTAAAGGAAAATCTGCCAGTATTTTGTTTACATCAAGACTCCTTGCCGCTAAGACAAGTGTGGTAATGACTACAGCAATTCACAAATATCCCAGCTCTCCTGGTAGGTAGGAGTGTATTTCCCTATTGCCCTCCTCACTCCAAAAGTCAGGCATGACTTGCTTTAGCCAATAAACATGAGCATTTGTGTCACTTCCAAATGGAAATGTAGGTGCCGGTGCATAATTTCCTATTCTTCTACCCCTGCTGTGACAGTGTGTGCTCACATTAAAATGGAGCTTCCATCTGCCTGAGTTCCCAAATAACTACAATGAGCAGATATTTGGGGATAGGGAGGCAGCAGGAGAGCATGATGTTGTTTTCATGGCCTATCCTGATTGATAGCTCAAATAGGATACTTCTTTTCCTGTTCAAGTTTCGTCTTTTAGAAAGTTAATAACCACCTCTTTAATTTGCTTTGTTTTCTGTATACCTATCATTCATTCTTCCTAAACTCTTCAATGTAATATAAAACCCTTCTCATGGCATTTTTTCACATCAACAAAGAAGCAGATAAGCTATTACCTCTATATTATTACTGGAGACCGCCTTCCTTCACTCTTCTTTCCATTTCTAATTGGCTGATTTCTAGGCCTGCTGTATCACTGGTATCTAGGAACAATGCTCTACCTCTATCCTCACTGAATTTTAAGTCTTTAAGTCTCGCTTTTGTTTTTTTTTTTAACCCACCAATATCTTTCTAAGAAAGGGTGTGTGGTGTAGGACACATTTTTCTTCTATCCTGACATTTGTAAGTTTAGTTAGGGATAAATTTCCTCTCATTTTGAAGGCTTTGCTCTATTATCTTCCAGCCTACAGTGTCAATGTTTTCATTGAAAAGTATAAAGAAATTAAAGTAGTGCCCCCTTATCCAGGGTTTAATTTCCTGCCATTTCTGTTACTTAGCAGCAGTCCAAAAATATTAAATAGAAAATTCCAAAAATAAATAATTCATAAGTTTCCAATTATACAACATTCTGAGTATGGCGATGAAATCCCACTCTGTCCTGCCAAAGACATCATCCCTTTGTCCAACATATCCACACTGCATATGCTCCCTGCCCATTAATCACTTAGTAGCCACCTATGTTACTGGAACGAAAAAAACATGGTATATATAAGGTTCAATACTACTCATGGTTTCAGGCATCCACTAGGAGTCTTGGAGTGTATCCCGCTGGGCTAAGTGGCAGAGTACCGTACTTTACTTCCTAAGCCCTTTTATATGATCTCCCCTTTGCTTAAAGCTCTCTAGAAGCTCTTCAAATTCTCTCTCTCCAAGTGTTCTCAAATTTCTTAATTATAGGTCTTGTGTTTATCCATCACCCCACCCTGCCTTAACACACATATTGTGCTGAGCAGTTGGTGGGCTACTTTATTCTAGATGCCAAAGTCTTTTCATTCTGGAAAAGTTTCCAACATTAGTTGATAAAATCTTCTCATTTTCTGTTCTTTCTTGCTATTACCTATTCCTATTACCCTTCCTATAACCACCATGGGGTAATTACTGGATCTTCTGTATTTATTTTGATTTTTCTTACCTTTTATACTGTACATGCCTTTGACTTTGTTCTACTTTGATACATTTCTTGACTTGATTTGATAAACATTTCATTGAAAGTTATTTCATCTTTTTTATGTTTTTTGGAAATTTTCTTTAGCATCTGTCATTACCTTTCTCTAAGACCCCTTTCTCTGTTGGTTTGGTCTTTGACTTTCATACTAAAGATTTTCTCCAAGTATCTAGTAATCCCTCCCTGTCACTTGTTTTTAAGAGTGAAGAAATTAAAAGACTAGAAGCTCCATGAGCACTGGCTGAGCTAAGGATCAACTGGGAAGCCTTCTTGTAGGGTGATGAGATAAAGTCCAGGAGTAGGTAAGTGCTTCTAATGAACAAAGAGTTTAGCTCAGAGGTGCCCCTTATGACAGGGCTCCCCAACTCCCAGGCAGTGGACCAGTACAGTCCGTGGTGTGTTAGGAACCCAGCCACAAAGAAGAAGTGGGCTGCAGGCAAGCAAGCACTACTGCCTGAGCTCCCATCTCCTGTCAGGTTAGCCAGGGCATGAGATTCTCATAGGAGCATGAACCGTATTGTGAACTACACATGCCAAGGATCTAGGTTGTGCACTCCTTATGAGAATCTAATGCCTGAGGATCTGAGGTGGACCAGTGTCATCGCAAAACCATTCCCTGCCTGCGGAAGCGTTCCAGGAAATCAGTCCCTGGTGCCAAAAAGGCTGGGGACCGCTGCCATACGAGACCAGGCAGCTTTTCTAAAACTCTTGAATCTTCTTACTGAGGGAATGAGAGTAGGGAGATGCCAGCCTTCATGTATTCTAAGAGACAAGTGGTGTTAAGAACTAGGGCTTAACCCTTCAGGACAATGACATCTTCTTAATCACTGTTTTCAGTCTTAAGGCTTAATCCTACCCTCTACTCTTATCCCCAGATTTCTGGTGTTCCACAGGGGTAAAGGAGGGCTAACCATCTGGCCTAAAGAAGCAGCAAAGGTACTTGGGGGAGTTCTGTTGGTTCCTTATTCAGAATTTCAAATATCTCTATTTTTAGCCTTATGCCTTACTCCCTGCCTCCAAAGGTACCTGGCACCTTTGAATCTTCCCTATACTTTCTGAGTTTATATCTTCTATTCCTTGTTAGTGATTTTCATGGGTTTCAGGGAGATAATAAATATATACAGTCATGTTCAAGTGAAAGTCCTTTAAAAGCAAACTAGCCACTGAAGTTACTTTTAAATTGGTAAGTTTCCCTATCTGTGTCAGGCAGACTTCTTACAGATCCTGAGTCACATCTGTGGGTTGGGGTTTTGTTCGTTCATTTCACCGGTTGGTTTTGTTTTGCAAGAGGAACTCTTCAGGTCAGCAAATGAGAAGAAGAATCAAATGTTTCCAAACATATCCTGCTACTTTCTGTCCCCCACTCCCACAACTAAGAAGATTTAATCTTCCAATGTAAAACTTTGGTGAGATAACATTAAAAGTTGCCGAAAAGTAAAATTATTAAACATTACATGAGCCACACTATCTTCAAGTACTGAGCGATGGTTTACAAAATGTAGTGAAACAGACCTATCCAAAAAAGTCACATGCATATTCTTGCCATGTAACTATATGGTTAAGGGCCATCAGCTGAAAATCGCTTAAGTTTAATGCAATTTCTGAAAGCTTTACATTAAAAGGTTTAAAGTGTAAGGCATTTTATTTTCGTAGTTTTATTTCCAATTGTCTTCTTTCACCTAAGTTTGTAAAAGTTCCTTTAAAGAACAGACGGAAACCTTTTTTTTGGCCCTCATGAACATAGTTCCTGGAAGACTTCAATTCAAAGTTCAGTGTTAACCAACCTGGCCTTCTTTTTAAAACCAGTATGTTTCCACTTATATGAATGAAGGGAGATCCCTTCATTCCTGTTTTCTATAGAGATGTAATCATAGGTATCATATGCAAAAATCATGTGTTTGCTCATAGGTAAAAACATATAACCAACTAGTCATTCCTGTCAAAGGAACTATAAAAATAACAAATAAGTCCAGACATAGTGGCTCACGCCTGTAATCCCAGCACTCTGGGAGGCCAAGGTAGGAGGATCATGTGAGTCCAGGGCTTCAAGACCAGCCTAGGTAACATAATGAGACCCCATCTCTACAAAAAATAAGCAAAATTAGCCAGGTATGGTGGCACGTGCTTACAGTCCCAGCTACTTGGGAAGCTGAGGTGGGCAGATCACTTGTGCTCGGGAGGTTGAGGTTGCAGTGAGCCAAGGTCATGCCACTGCACTCAACCTAGGCAACAGAGTGAAGGAAAGTTTAAGGGGGTGTGGGTGTGTGGGGGGGTGTGTGTGTGTGTATTTAGACGGAATCTCACTCTGTCGCCCAGGCTGGAGTGCAGTGGGGCGATCTCGACTCACTGCAACCTCCGCCTCCTGGATTCTAACAATTCCCCTGTCTCAGCCTCCTGAGTAGCTGGGACTACAGGCACACATCACCACACCTGGTTAATTTTTGTATTTTTAGTAGAGACTGGGTTTCACCATATTGGTCAGGCTGGTCTCAAACTCCTGACCTCAGGTGATCCACCAGCCTTGGCCTCCCAAAGTGCTGGGATTACAGGCGTGAGCTACTGCATCCAGCCTAAGCTTCAATATTTTTTAAAGTTAAGTTTAAACATCAAGCTGGTAATAGCAACTATGAGTGATATAATCATACACTCTAGATAATTCAGAACTCTTATTACACTAACTGGAAAAATTTCTAAAGCACCCAGGAACAAGGTGGCAGCTTAAAATACTGGTATGTCATTTCATCAGCTTGTAAGCTAGAGTAATCAACATGAATTACATACATTTGCAAACTACTTTCCAAAAAGTAAGGTGGTTTCATTTGTTCTGAAGATAAGACATTCCTTCAGTGAAAGAACACAGACTGAAACACAGTCTGCAAAGACCTTACAAGGAACTGTCATGAAGAACAGAAAAAATTCTGAAAAAACCAGATGTCACAAGCTTTAGGAGACTGAGACTAGGCTACAACTCATTTAAGCTGTTTGGTCACACAGCAACAACTCCATGAATATATCTATGCATGGATTCTATACGGAAAGACTATCAAAGAGAACACAAACAGTAAGAGATGAGTGTACTATTAATTACACGTACTTTCAAGCAACAAGTCTTTATTAGGTACAATGACTATTTAAACCCAAAGGTGGACGGTAAATGAAAAACTAGTCATCTAAGCTGAACAGGAAATACGTGTTCTTTAAACACATGGATACCTGCTGTGTTCGGTGTACACACTTAACAGCCATCCACTTTTGCTCAGAGCTAAAAGGGTATTCAGTTTTTCTGATGTAGTCTTGTTGAAGTCCATCAAGACCCATCTGTATGGCACAAAAAGAAAGTTAATTCTCACCTATATGTGATTATTTTTTCCTTTAACAAAGAACAAGGATCACAATTTGTAGCTAGGGTGGCTGGATTATTTTTCAGTTAACGGTGAAAGAATAAATGCTCCATCTATATATACCGTACTTCCCTACACAACAGTATACATTTTCAACATGAAAGCCCAGGTATGTAGATAGAGTCTAAGGCAGGTTTTCTGGATTGCACACTGACTAAACCTCCCACACCCACTGTATTAATCCCTCTACCAGCTCAAATTCTGAAAGGAAGCAGGATATAAATAAATAAAACTACCCAACCAATTCTGAGCATGTATTTTTATAATCAATAGAAGTTTCAGATTAAATCTCTCACTTCTTAGGGACTCAAATGTCTCACTTGTTATCATCCTAGTCCCTTACCCTCTACCACTTTATATCCTGAATACTACCAGTCATATTGTTGTTTTCCTTCCCAATCGCCTTTGCATCAGTATCAAATATGCAAATGTCAAAAATAACAAAAAATATCTTCCAAATATCAAAAAATGCTTAAACTACTCAAAATTCTACCATGTATTGCTTTCTATTTTCTATTGAAACATGTTCAGGCTCTTCTTCTTGGCCTTAAAGGTTCTCCAGAAACCCTCCACATACAGTGTCTATAAAAATCCTCCTGGTCGGCCGGGCGTGGTGGCTCACACCTGTAATCCCAGCACTCTGGGAGGCCGAGGTGGGCAGATTATGAAGTCAGGAGATTGAGACCATCCTGGCTAACACAGTGAAACTCCGTTTCTACTAAAAAATACAAAAAATTAGCCGGGCGTGGTGGCGGGCGCCTTAGTCCCAACTGCTTGGGAGGCTAAGGCAGGAGAATGGCGTGAACCCGGGAGGCAGAGCTTGCAGTGAGCGGAGATGGTGCCACTGCACGCCAGCCTGGGTGACAGAGCGAGACTTCGTCTTAAAAAAAAAAAAAACCTCCTGGTCGCACAAATACATTTCATTTTATCCAGTTTGGCCAATTCATTAGCCACAACCCACTCTATGCTCTTTTACTCCTCTCTACTTCTACTTTAGTTCATTCCCTAGCTTACCTCATCTAAACCCTTCCTATCTTTCAAAGCCCTCATATCCCAGCTCTGAATCTGCATTGTTCTTATATGTGACTTAATGTTTAAGATTTCAGTGTCTGCTGTCTTGGATTGCCTTTTGTCTCAAGAATGTCAATATAAATTCCCTACCTAAAATATGAGGTCTCTGCCCATAAAAAGATAGGTTCGTACTCTTCATCTCTCAGAGAAACTAATATCTTTATAAGCATAACACAGGAAATACCTGATAACTAATTCATGTTTTGAGTACTATACTATTTTAGTTGTAAGGAGACCAAATGATACAGAAATGTGCTTTTCTGTCAAGGAAACTATATATTCTAAAACTATAAATTTTATTTCATTAAATATGTTATAATAACCTGTAATTCTATACTGTCTCTCATTTAAAGCAACCTCATTTAGAAGCCTCTTGCTTTACACAAGTATCAAAATTTCCTTTGAATACTCTTGAGGTAGGAATAGTGATTTTTGTTGTGAGTGACAGCCTGCACTTACTAGGTTTCTCACTGAATCAAATACAGGACTTAGGGGATAAGGAGACAGATTGGGACAGATGAAAAGTTAACTGAGACTTCTTCTCCCCAAAACAAATTATAACTTCACAATCATTTTGAAAAATTAACAAAGGAGAGAAAGGAAAGACTGAGAAAAGAAAGCTGTTTTCTCATGACTGTGTTATCTTTACATAGAAATACTAAAGAATGTTGCCTTTTATTCATTCAAAAGTTAGTATTTATTAGCAATTACATACATTTTGAAGTATTTCACATGCAGATCTCAATATTGTGGAGGACAGGAACATTTCTTCATAAGAAATCAATGACTGTTCATTAGTTTGTAACTTGCATGTGAACAATAAAGTTATACTGAAAAACCTCTATACTTGATATTTACAGGAGTAAAACTGATACCCAAAAGATAGTAAAAACAATGTAATAGTATGAGTTTTTTTCACTCAATACTTAAAAACCAGTAATGCTGAAATTGATGACACTGCATTCTGTTGTGAGGGTAGTGTCTCATTTGTCAAAGAAGAGAAATTTAGGTACGTACCTTCATTGCAAGAGCAATTAAGGCCCCTTCTGTTGGCTTCCCCATTAGAGTATTGTTTCTAATTACAGCATCATTGCACACACAGCCCGCCTAAGAAAAATACACATAAACTATGAACCTATCACTGTGTCTTAAGTCATTATGAAGAAAGTCACCGTCTTGGAAAATAAAGTATTTACCTCAACAATTCTGCTAACAGCTGGGTTATAGAATCCATGAACAACATCACCATCAACAATCACTTCCCCAAATTGATTATAGCCAACTCCAGTAACCTAAAGGTCACAAAGTGGGATCAATAATACAAACACTACAAACACATGCTGGTGATAAGACCTATAAAACCCAAAAACTATACTGAGTTCTGTTCATTTTATTTATAATAACACTGTTAAAGTGTTTATCTAGAAAAGCATTAAAATTTGTCTTTTAAAAGGACATTTAGTGAAGAAATATAGATTCTAATTCTCATCAAAATTATTAATCTAAAAAGACATTGTTTTCTACTTACAATATGCTATTAAAAGAATAAGCTATGAAAATATACATAAGTAAGCTTAAACTTATATGACATTACACTTATATAGCATACTACAGTTTGCAAAGAACTCAAATCCATTACCATATGTAACATATAACACAAACCTGTGACTTTGACAAAAGTAGTATCCAAAGTATTCTTTCTGCAAACATGCAGGCCTGGAGACATTGAGATATATGCTAGCACTTACAAATCACTTTAACACAGCATATTACACACCAATTTTAAAAATCAGAGGTAGAGACAAACCAGGTATTTATATCAGATGTCTAGAACAAACCAAGCCCAACAAAAGGAAATTTCACAATAAAAATCATACAATTTAGTGGCCAGGTGTGGTAGCTCACATCTGTAATCCTAACACTTGGGAGGCTGGGGCAGGACAATCACTTTAGCCCAGGAGTTCAAGACCAGCCTGGGCAACAAAGCAAGATCCATCTCTATTAAAAATAAAAATAAATATAAAATGTTTCATGACATAATTTAGAGGTAAACAATTAACAAATGATTAATGCATTACATATAGCATGACCTTAAAAGAAAAACTAATATTCTACCTTCCATATCTGGATCATATAAGCACATGTAGTCCCAATGACCCTTCTGAATCATCCAGAAAGGGCACAGCAAGGGGGATCTTTGACCAAATCTAACACCATAAATATCGAGTCTCTTTTCAAAACCTATGTAAAATGGACGTAAATAAACCCAAGTACAACTTCTGTCAATTTGTCTAATGCTTATTTTTCTCAATGAATTAGCTATAAATACATTTTAAATTACTGTACCCAACATAAGTAGTGTTAAGAGCATTCCAGTCAAAAATCCTGCACAGACTGAGTAGGATTAGACTTGTTCATAAGCACCTTCAGGAAGAACTACTGCACAGTGATGTGCACTTAAGAGACAATGTATCAATATATAATTGTTAAAATAAAATGATTCATTCATTCATTTATTCATTTATCAAGCATTTATTACTATGAAGCAGGCTCTGTGCTAGGCAATATAGTTCCTGTTCTCTCATAATGGGGAAAAGGGACAGAAAATTTTACCTAAGATAAGGACTAAGAGGTATGAAATGCTAAGAAAACATATAACATAGGGCCACTTCTGGGTGTTCTGAAGAAGTGGGTTGAATTAAGGTACAAAGGATGAAGAGGTATTAGACTATCCTAAACAGTGAGAAAGGCAGTAAAGTTCCTAAAGTAGGAATAATTGTGTCACATCAAAAGAACTATAAAGCCAGTATATTTAGTGCATAGAAAGCAAAGGGTAGCATATAAGGATAGAGGGGAAAATAAGGGACAGAACATGTACGACTTTGAGAGGCCACAGTTCAGGATCCTGATCACAATGGAAAACCATTGGAGGATCTTAATTTATGGAGTGACATGCTTAAAATTTGGTTCTAAAAAGATCCCTCGAGCTACTTATGGAGTGAGGACATCAAGAATAGATAAAGACCAGTCAAAAAGCTTTATCAGAGTGGCAGGTGAGAAATGGCGGTAACTTAAAGAAACTAGCTATAAAGTAGATGGCTGGGAAAATTCTTTAGAAGTCAAAATTGGCAGGATTTAATTATGGATAGATGAAGGGGTGACCGAAAGAGAGATGTCAAAGAGGAATCAAAGTTTTTGGATTGAACAAGTGTACAAGCGGAATGAGACAAAGACTTGGTAGAATCACAGAGAGAGAAAATAACTCCGCTACTAATTTACAGCCCTTTTGAAGGTAAGACACTGGAACTGTTAGGAATGTTAAACATCAAGTTTCTTAAAGCGATACTGTTTTTGTTGGTTAAAAACCTATAGAGTACCTCAGCATGCAGACCATCTGAAGTAAATATGTGAGTAACAGTCATTTCATTCTTCGTCAGTGTTCCAGTTTTATCTGAACAAATCACATTACAGCAGCCTAAAGAATTAAATCATTACAAGTCACCAAAAGAATCAAGGAGAAATATAGGTTCACTTAAAAAACAAATCAAAGACTAGAATCCTGTCCTACTTCTCTGAATTTATTTATAGAGATCAAACTCATTGGTAATTTAAGATTAACTTCTCTCATTATGCTTGTTTCAGCATAAGCAGTTTTCTGAAATTAAAAATAAAAATTAGATGTTGACATTTTCTTATTTACATACAGTTAGTTTCTACAAAGCTACTTCACATTAGCTTTATGTAATGATCTTATATAACATCTTTGCTAGAAAGTTTGGAGAGTTCCTAAATATAAACCCATATAGTTTCTTCAGTAGGGATTTTTCAAGGTATTTCAGTTTCTCGTATATGGAGGAGATATTAAAATACAAACTAGAAATTAAATTCAGTACATTTTTGGAGTTTCAAAGCATATTGCACATAAAGTTTTGTTAGAGCAATATAACTACTGTAAATTTACTGTTCTTACAGGCAAATTCAACTCAAGTATGACATTTGGGATCTGTAATAATACATTATCTTCTTTGACATGTCACAAGAAAAAAATTCTATTAATTTTACTCCAAGATTTCAGTTGTTATATGGATTTTTCTTAACATGATTTGAGCATTAGAACATTATAATGTAGAAAGATTTCTCTTCAAGCCCCTTACCTAAGGGATAGGAATTTTTAATTGCCTTTTTCGGTTGTTAAAACCATATCCAATTTTGCCATAAGCCAAACATCATTATGCAAATCTCTAAGATAAAAATTGTAAAACTCTGAGATGATTCACTATTGACATAAACTTATGCATCATTGCATAAGAATGCTCTTAACACAGACTTACCCAGAGTTTCAACAATAGGCAGTTTTTTCACAATGGCCCTTTTCTTCACCATTCTCATAACACCAAGAGCTAGTGTCACTGTGACCACAATGGGGAGACCTTCAGGAATTGCTGCTACAGCCAAACTATAACCAATATATACAAAGTATTAAAATATAGGTTAAACAGTACTCACAGCAAAATTTAAATTAGATGTTACTTAAAGCTTAATAAAATGCAAAATTAATATAGTCAATACCTAAAAAATAAACTTCTCAAAAGGAAGAGAAAGTTAACATTTACTGGATACCTAGTAGCTGCCAGGTTAAGCACAGTGGTTAAAAAATGTAGGTTCTGACATCAAATTGCCTGGATTTGTATCCCTGGCTTCACCATCTCTTACCTGTGTGATCCTCCGCTACTTACTAATCTAGGTCTGCAGTTTACTGTCCTCATCTATAAAATACAGATAACTATAAACGTTCAAACAAAAACTTATACATGAATGTTCACAGCAACACTATTCACGATAGCCAAAAGATGGAAACAGGCCAACTATTCATCAACTGATAAATGTAAAATTGTGACATCCATGCAATGGAATATTACTTTAGCCACAAAAAGGAATGAAGTACTAACACATGTTACAACATGAATAAACCTTGAAAACCCTGAAAACCTTGCTAAGTGAAAAAAGACAGATACAAAAGGTCCCATGTTCTATCATTCCATTTATATGAAATATCTTGAAAAGGCAAATCCATAGAGACAGCAGATTAGTGAATGGTTGCCAGGGACTAGGGGAAGAGGGAAACTGGGGAGCGACTGCTTAATGTGTACAGGGTTTTCTTCTGGCATGATGAAAAGGTTCTGAATCTAGATAGCGGTTAACAGTTGTAAAACACTGTGACCATACTTAACTCCACCAACTTAACTCCTTAAAACCGTAAATTTTTATGATATGTGTATTTTATCACAGTTTAAAAAATCATTTCACTCTTGTCTTTTATAATTAAAAAATGACAAGTCTTTCTTTGTGCCATTCCAAATACTATCACTTGACTCTGCTAGAAATAAGGACATAAGCAATCCAACCTTTCATTCTACCACTGTTCCCTCTGCTGCTTCTACTTCCTAATTTCCATTACCAACTTTTCTTTGCGTAATCTAGTACATTAGCATCCGTTTCTACAACCATAATTGGCTTTTTCATGCTTTATTTACTGGTTGATTTTAAAGTTGAAAGCAAATAAGCAACAATATTATTAGCTACACAATACACACTGAAGAGTCAAGAAATATGTATTATCATTAATACTTCCTTTTCTCCTTTGGGCTACTCAAAGAGAATGTTCCTAGTTCAAAGGGAATACTTTTTTTTTTTCCTTTTTTTTTTTTTCCTTTTTAAAATGCTTCCAGTAAGGAAAAATAGGCATCATCACTTACAATCTAGATACAATGAATCTTTTCAATCTTTTATATTTAAGTCATCTTAGCAAAACTTTGCAGAGGAATAAATAAATTGTAAAAAACTTCACTCTAAATTTTCATTTTAACGGTAACCCAAAACTATTCCTGGACTTGAAGGCATCTATACCTGAAATGGGTAACATATTTTGGATGTAACTAACTGCTCATCCACTGTTTTTGGTGAACTTGGAACATACTTATCTTATAAATACTGATTTCAGATTTCAAAACATATTTCTAACAGGCTCTAGCTTATCAATCTAGTTCTTCTTTCTTGCATTTGTTCTGTCAAATTGCAATACTTCTAAAACCATTGATGATTCCCAATTGTGTTGAAAAGAGAAGAGCTTTGGTCCATGACTGCAAAACATTTTCAATTTTAGATTTATAAACACCAATTACAATGATGAATCCAATGAATTTTTCTACTTCTGCATAATCTATTTCCTTTTAATCACTTTTATATTCGTACCAGTCTTCAGCATTTCTCCATTTAAAAGCAGTAGGAAGTCAATGCTGGTAAACAAGCATCATAAAAGATGAATGAAATAGGGTCATACATTCGTTTAGCAAAAAGAGATGGTCCAGATTCTTGGTAAAAACTACTGCATGATAGAGTCCTTGCTGCAGAATGATTAACTGGAAGAGAATACCTTTTTCTTTTTTGTCCTTAAAAACAGACTGCTCACTCATCAAAATTAAGGAGTTTCAGAAGATCTAGAGTATCATCATCCAAAGACTCAGTCTTAAGATTTCACTTACATGATTAATTTCACCCACATCATTATAGCCTACAGTGCTTCTACTTGGCTCCTTGCACTGATCTTCTGATTTGCCTAATAATTGTGAAAAGTCTTCTCTGCCAATTATTCTCTTTGCCATTATAGTAGAAAGTGAAAAATTTTGAATTCTCACCTTTGTTCAATGAAAGCTATAACAAACAAACCTAAAGATTGTGCCTTTTGACTTCTTTTACATGATGCAATACTTTAGGCAGCACAATAAGAAAACTAAATAATAAGAGAATAGTGATGATTTATTTTATTACATCAACCTTCTAAATGATTCCATCATTTTTCTGCTTTCTTATTGTTTTAATCATCTTCAGTACTCTTGCAAATAATTCCTAGGGTGAAGAAATTGTAAAATACTTCAAGAAAGAGGAAAAATAGGATCATTAAAGGTCCCATAATGTAGCTTATATTTATAAAAGATTCCAGTGGATCCATACTGCAAAACAGAATTGCAAAATAGAATAAGTTTTATTCTATTTGAAAATTTTTAAGTTTCTTGTACTTTGGAAGACCTTGAAGAAAAAATAAAAATTATGATATGTCAATCTGTACAAAAAGAACTCAAATAAAACCCCAAATCCTCAAAAACTAAAAATGATCCAATGGATAATATGTCAGTGTTTAATATCTCAAACTTATCCCCCATTTTAAATTTATTTTATATTTAACCCCTGGCTTTTTTAAATACAAATTTAAACCAAGAGTTTCAAATTGCATTTTCACCCCCTTGAGAAACAAAAAAAAAAACACATTCCTTCACTATATCACAAATATCTTTTTACTTTTCATTCATTCTGATTCCTTGTAATCTATTTGACTTTTCTTTTTGAAAGACATTGACTTTTGTTTTAATATTTGAAATATTTCCTATGCCTACAACAGATGTCTACCAGGATTTCTTTTCCTTAGATGCCTAAGTAAGTTCTTGCCCTTTCTTATGTCTATTATCATCTTCCTTTCCTTCACCCATGTTTTGCTGGAATTTCATACAAGGATGGGTAGGAAATCAATATTCTACTTGCCTACTGATTTGTAACTAATCGGACCAATCCTTTGGCTAGGCCTAATTTACAGATTTATGATCATTTGCCCTGTAATCTGTCACCACTGCTCCACTGTATTCTAATGCAATCTGATGTTGCTATGGATGAAGAGCTAATAAAATAATCTTCCCCTTCTGGATTTGATTAACTCCAGTTCTATTCACCTAGTGACCTGGTAAGAATAACATATCAAATACGCTGCCAGGTAACACTGCTATGATTAAGGGATTAAGGGACTAATAAAATCTCTCTAGACGAGGAAAGTTATAATTATCTTATAGGAAGTCATAGCTTTGAGTTTCTCAAGTGTAGTAACATTTGTAACTAGACACGTCCCTTGCAGGCATCTGGAAACGCATGTTTCAAAATATGTCTCTCATAGAAATATTTTAACCCAAGGTAAATCCCACATTCACAAGGTTGACCTTATCTCCTTTTACTTGAGTGAACTGCTACATGGACTGCTGCAGACTCTCAGAAGGCTGCCTGAAGTTACCCTGCTGTGTTCAGGGCACAGGTATCAGATGTGGTCTGTGAAAGTCTTGTGAGTTGGAATGTTTAGAAGAACCTAAAAAGACTCTGTGGTAGAAACTGCAGTTGCTAATGAGAAGTCTGATGCCAGCGTAGTTACCCTTCCTTTGTAGATGTCCTGACATTTTTTCTTTAGTTTCACAATTATGTATCAAGTTTGAAGTTTTTTCCATTCTGCTTGGCATTTAGTGAATCCTTTCAATCTATAAAGACTTATTTTGCCTTAGCGTGAGAAAATATTTGTGTGTCATATCTTACATAATTTCTCCTTACATCTTTTTGAAACTCCAATTAGTTAGAAATGGTATTTCTGAAATTATTCCTCTTCATCATTTTATCTCATTCTTTCTAAGACTTTTTACTTTTTTGGGGGGGGGGAACCTCTTTGAATTTATATTACACTCCTTCAATTGAATTTTTAATTTCAGCATTCATAATCTTAATTTCTAAAAACTCTTTTTGTTCTCTGATCCTTTTCTACAACAATCTATCTCATGGATGCAGTTTCTTCACACGTCTCCGAAAATACAAACACTTGGTTTTTAAATTTGTCTTCATTTCTTCAACGTTTCGTTTTCCTCAGAAATTGATTATTCAATTTCTATATTGTGAATTTTCTCTTTCATGTTGCTAATTTTCAATTAGACAATCCTTAATTGTCCATTTATATATAAAAAGGCAATAATGCATTAGTAATTCCAGACATCTAGTGTGGGTTTTCTTCATTACCATATATATACATTTTCATTTTTCTGGAGGTAATTTTAATATATGACTTCTGAACTATTTATGTAGCAATATTATACTCTTAAGGGCTCCATGTAATACTGATCTCCATAATAAAACATAAGCTATGTCCATTACAGAAATAAAAGGGCAAAAGAGACTCCAATTATGAAGTATTGGAACTTACCTTACACTAATAGTAAACATTTCCAGGATATCTTTTCCCAGTAACCAGCCAACCAACATGATGATTCCTGAAAGAGAAATAGTTATTTTTCCCTTTTACATACAATCACCTAGAAGGAACAGAACAAGCTGAACGCATCTAAAACATCCCTTGACAACAAAAGGGAAAGCATATCAGATCACGATTACAAGATTTTATAAAAATCCATTAAACAGGGGAGGTTAAAGTTAACACTGCTTAATGTGAATATGGTGCATACGTACATCTGTGCTCACACAGTTTTACTTTTGGTTGACACTGCTCCCACCTATCCCTTAAAGCAATATCTTACTATTTTTTAAAAACTTACCAGTATTTTCATACAATGAAAAACAGAAGGTGGCAGCAAACATATAGGTCTTCTATTTAATATCAAATATGCAAAATTAAACCCTAAAACTTCATTTTCCATAACACAATATCCAGACACTTCTCAGCAAATCCATACTACATAAAAAGGGACACTTACGACTTGGCTCAAAAAGTGATGTGCCTTACGTTAAGCACCTACGATTGCACTAACATCTTAAAATTACTACTTTCAAGGCATTTCAAAAATTTAAAAATCAATTAAACCAATACTCCTTGCTTTAACCTTTTATCTTTGAAAAGAACAGGGGTAAAGGGGCACACAAGCAGGTTTGTAAGGAAAAACCAAACAGATTCATCAGAAGTTTGATAAAATAAAGCTATCTCAAGATTGTAAATCAATATGAACATTTAAGACAAGGTTTTGTTTTTTTTTTTTTTTTGAGACAGAGTCTCGCTCTGTCGCCCAGGCTGGAGTGCAGTGGCCGGATCTCAGCTCACTGCAAGCTCCGCCTCCCGGGTTCACACCGTTCTCCTGCCTCAGCCTCCCAAGTAGCTGGGACTACAGGCTACCTCGCCCGGCTAGTTTTTGTATTTTTTAGTAGAGACGGGGTTTCACCATGTTAGCCAGGATGGTCTCGATCTCCTGACCTCGTGATCCACTCGTTTCGGCCTCCCAAAGTGCTGGGATTACAGGCTTGAGCCACTGCGCCCGGCCCCCAAGACAAGGTTTTTTTCATCTTTGTATAAGTAAAGAATAATTATCCAAATAGTAACCTTCTAAGATCCTATACCAAACACTATCATGATGGAAGAAATTATGTCCAAAGGATTATACCAGGGGTCAGCAAACTATAATCTGTGGGTCTCTTGTCTGCTTTTGTGAATGAAATTTGTTGGAACATAGCCACACTCATTTATATGCATATTTTCTATGATTGTTTTCATGCTAATGGCAAAGTAAACTATTTCCAACAGAGACCATATGGACTAAAATATTTACTATCTAGTCCTTTACAAAAAAAAAAAAACAATTGCTGACCCCCTTATCTAGCTCTTGACCTTGGCAAGAGAAATTATGTCCAATGTGATATACTAACATAAAACCAGATAATCATAAAGTTGAAACATATTTATTACTAAACTTGAAATGGTTTTATGATATAGTGCTAATAGAAACTACAAAGATTTAATTGGCTAGAATCTCCTTCAGTTTATCAAATTCACTATAAAATTTCTAGAAAAGAGCAATAATCAAATGAAAGAAGTTATGAGGGCATACACACCAGTGGAAAAAACTAAGATAACTTCCTACCTTCTACTTTATGTTTACAATGAAGATAGATGGATAAACAGAATTACTATTTAAGAAGTTATTTCAACTAATATTGTATTAACAGAAATAGTGTTTCAAAACTGCATTACTCCTGTAATCCCAGCACTTTGGGAGGCTGAGGTGGGCAATCACGTGAGTTCAGGAGTTCAAGACCAGCCTGGCCAATGTGGTAAAACCCCGCGTCTATTAAAAATAAAATTAAAAAATTAGCCGG
This sequence comes from Mandrillus leucophaeus, assembly GCF_000951045.1. Taxonomy (NCBI): domain Eukaryota; kingdom Metazoa; phylum Chordata; class Mammalia; order Primates; family Cercopithecidae; genus Mandrillus; species Mandrillus leucophaeus. Next base: position 4,965,277 of record NW_012101876.1, on the reverse strand, counting down.
GTGTGGTGGCGCACACCTGTAATCCCAGCTACTTGAGAGGCTGAGGCAGGGAAATCGCTTGAACCCTGGGAGGCAGAGGTTGCAGTCAGCCGGGATTGTGTCATTGCACTTCAGCCTGAGCAACAAGAGTGAGACTCTGTCTCCAAAAAAAAAAAAAAAAAAATGTATTACTGACTTTGAAATACTAAGTTAGCTGGAATAATTAACATGGTAAGAAAATTAAAGGAGAAAAGACTCCAAAATTAATGCAAGTGCTTAATGTGTGATAAAAACGTGACTTCAACCCCATGAATAAAGACTGGATTACAGAATTAATGGGATAATTAACTTGAGTAAAAAAGTTAAAACTCTGCCTTAAGCCATGTACTAAAATAAATTTTAAATAAAACAGTAAAATGTCAAAAATAAAAAACTATACAACAATGTTTTAATAAATGTTCTTATAAACATGAGGTTGGGAAATCTTTAGGAATAGAACAAAACCAACTTAATTGCAGAGATTATCAATAGGAGGGTGATAACAGAATCTAATGGAAGAGGGGATGTTTTAACCCATTTGTGTCTGAGGTTGCAATTTTTTGAATTTTTGCAATCAGACCTCGGCAATGACCTTGAGCAGTAGGATATAAATAACTCCCACATGCTTAACAATCCAATAATGGAACACTAGGCATAAATAGTTAATTACATATATTGCCCTCTTACCAAGTTTATTCTACATGCCTCAAAGGCAATTTAAATGGGAAAAAAAATGCTTATAACTTATACAACAAAAATACTGAAAATCTAGTCACATAAAAAGCTTTTATCAATCTAAGACTCAAGACACAGGAAAACGGACAAAAGAAATCGTTGGCAGGTCATAAAATGAAATAAAAATGATCAACCCACACATGACAAAGCATTCGGTTTCCCTAATAATGAACTGTCAAATCAAATAATGAGAACTCTTTTATTTACAGTTGAAGTTAATGACAACACTTAAAGCTGGCCAAAAATTTAAAAGTTACATGGATCCCCTTTGACTAAATAACTTTACTTCTAAGAATTTTTCCTTAAAAAAGAGAGGTATTTACCAGAAGATAGCCACACTGGAGAAGTATTTATATAACAAAAAAAAAAAAACCTTAAAAAATCCTAAATGTCTGGAAGAGGTCTTCTTATATGTTTTCCCACAAAATAGAATACTATCCAACCTTTACACTTGTTTTGTGTGAGCATCAATCTAATGACAAGAGTTTTATGACAGGACATGTGAAATAAAAATAGAAAAGCAGTCCATAAAACTACAGTATTACATTCTTGAAAGACAAATACTAAAATGTTTAAAGAAGTATTTTCTGATTACAAGAATCAGAGTTCTATTTTTTCTTTGTTGAAATGAACAATGACTAGTAGTCTTACAATTTTAAAAAGCATTAAACTTAATAAAAAAAGAAAAGCCAATAAATAAAACTAGAATACCACCAGCCTTCACATTCAAAAAAGAAAACTCAAATAAAAATATATACATACTCACTCTTCTCTTACCTATTATACCAAAGGAGTAAAAGGAAAGTTGTTTTCCTAAGAGGTCCATGCTCTTCTGCAGAGGGGTTTTTGGTGCCTTGATAAATTGAAGAAGAGTGTCACCACAATTAGCTATATTTACTAAGCTTTATCAAGTGTCAGGGACTTGCTAAGTGCCTGACAAAGCAATTCTTAAGTTAACCATCCAACGCTCCCATAAGGTAAATAATCACCTTCACTGAGAAAACTGAGACTTAGATTTTACACAATGCCCAAGGTCACACAGTGAGGAACAGAAATTTTCTACTTTTAAAAACCTGTTTATTTGAAAATGTCCGTTCTCCCCCATGCTTCCTTCTGAGGAAAAATCTGTTCTCCCTCCTACCAACCACTGCAGGACTTCATTACCATCAGCTGCTCTCTCACTTACTTTTCCAATGTTCCCCTTTCTGTATCCACAAACATGCTAGTAACCCAGGTCTTTTAATCCCTCCTCATCTGCTAACCCTCTTCTCTATTCATCCCTTCACTACCACGCCTCTTGGAATGAGTTCCCACTCTGCATCACATGCTGGAGTTTTGGCAGGTTACCTGAGAAATCCAGAGGATTTGGGGATAACATGACATTTGCATAATGCAACTTCCTTTTAAATAAGAAAGTATTTAAAATGAACTCATCTTTAATACTTTTAGCCAAAAATATTTTGTAGGTTATTTTACTTGGCAATCTTTTCCCTGCCACCCTTACTTGGAATTATGTGAAGTTGAAAAAATTTGATAGAAGACATATTCCAAGGTACAAATATACTAATTACTAATCCTTAAAATTACAACACTAATTTCTGAAAATAATAAGATCTACAAATAAGTGGTTATAAGCCTTTTTCTGCTATAAACAATGAGTAAAGCTCAAAATCCTTTAGAATACTAACAACATCAATTTAGACCTTTTCAATTACAGGCTTTCCAATTATGTTTCTAAACAGAGACAACTGATTTCCATTCTGAATAAAATATTGCTCTCAACAGTATACAAAATAATCCAAAATTCTCTACTTACAATGAAGAATTCCAGATTTGGAACAAATACATCATTAACATATTAAGTACTCACCTCTTCTGCTTGCATCATTTTAAAAACCTCCCCAAATTCAGAATTTTCTCCTGTTCCAATGACAACACCCTAAGGGGAAAAACAGGAAAATACATCCAGATGAAATGTAAACCAAAACACATACACATACACACACACATCCAACAACTTTCAAAGTCCTACCTACAGTGAAGATGTCTAACATACACACTCGTAAGATTTCCTTAGCAAATTTACTTTTTTATGTTACTGTCATAACCATTTGTCCCTCATGATTTAAACCCTGGAAACAAACATTACATTAAATGTATTGCTGGCCGGGTGCTGCGGTTCACCTATAATCCCAATACTTTTGAGTGGCCAAGGCGGGGTGGATCACTTGAGGTCAGGAGTTTGAGATCAGCCTGGCCCACATGGTGAAATGCCATCTCTACTAAAAATACAAAAAATTAGCCAGGCGTGGTGGGATGTGCCTGTAATCCCTGCTACACGGGAGGCTGAGGCAGGAGAATCACTTGAACCTGGGAGGTGAAGGTTGCAGAGAGCCAAGATCATGCCACTGCACTCCAGACTGGACAACAGAGTGAGACTCCGTCTCAAAACAAAACGTATTGCAGACTCAATTCTGAGGCCTATTTTTTGCCTATATTAGTATTTCTGAAATACAAATATGTATTATACTCAATAAGAGACATTTAATATAGTTTCTTTTTACCCTTAGCGAATGGTGTCTTTTGCACTGGTGGAGTACCGGAATTCAGGATATGAAGCATTTGAAATCGATCAACAGGTGAACAATATATAGTCAGATTATTACAGCCAGTATCATATCAACTAAATTAAAAATTTATTTAACTAATAATAAACACATCCATGAAACCACTGTTTCTCTCTTTAAAAAGAAACAGGTAATGAGGATTATCCATTATCTGGGAAATAGCAGAACTATGGAAATGTTATACTTCAGGGACACAGATTCTCCCGTTTCACAAATAGATGTAATGGGTTAAGTTCAATTTTATCTTTTGTCATGTATTTGAAAAATTCCACATAAAATCAGCAAAAAATAATTGAAAAAATAATTTAAAACAAAGGTACTGCTTTTTTCACAACAGGAAAAAAAATTTACCTTTGCTTTGCCACATCTGACCAGTGTTCCCATAAAGGCAATGTTACTTCTTGATGCAAGAGCTCCATTAGTTGCAGCTGGCTGAGGAGCTGTCACCTTAGAACAAGGCGTTGTCTCACCTGTCAAGCTGGACTCATCAATGGAAAGATCCACAGCCTTAGGGAACATAGAGAATCCCAGATTCAAATATTGTGCTACATTTAACATCTCTAGAGTTCATAACTATCATCACTTCTTCCTCAAATATCCCTTTTCCATTGATTAGCCACATCTTGTATCAAAACCATCACTCTAAGACAAAAGACCAGAATCAGTACAATCATATTTTAAAATACAATTAAGTCAACAAAATCTAAGACATGCAAAGTAGAATGTTGTACCATGAGACTAGATTAGTTCAAAATTGAAAATACAACTAGGAAAAATTTGACACTAGCTAAGACTCAATCTTCATCTAGAGAAAACTCAACTTTTCATGACAAAATATTATTTCCTAATTTTGTCAAGTCCCTAAAGTTCTAGAAAAATGGCTTGGCAGATTAAAACCACCGATGATGACTGAAAGTGATACATGAATAAAGGGGAAAAATGTCACTTAGAAATCATTTCATTTTGGATCAATTTTCATAAAATTATTCTTGCTATACATCCCTACATTTATTCCAAATTATAATTTGCAAGACTCAAAAATGTATACAAATGTTTTCATGCAGATCATAACTATCATAGTATCTTCCAACTCTGCAATAGGGCTCAATTTTGAAGACTTCACTCCTGACACAGTATTTACCTACCCAAGCATACAGAAAAAAGGAAAAAAAAACTATTTTATGAGTATAGATAGATACACACACACAAACAAGTGGGGGAGAGGACTAGGGCCAAGTAAGTCAGAAATAGTTAAGAGTTACACAGCTTCCTCTACTGCAGTGCTTCTCAAAACCTTCAATACATTAATGTGAATCACCTCAACAGGAATACAGGTATACAGCAACGGTTCTCAACGGAGGACAGCATCACATCCACTACCTCAGAACTTGTTAGAAGAGTCCTTTGCTCCACCTCCAACACAAGGTAGAGAAAGTCAACCTAACAGACTGTATTTACAAGCCCTCCAGGTGATTCTGTTGCAAACTTCCATCCATTTTATTCCAGAAGCAATTATTCAAGGGTCCTTAGGGTACTCTTTAACAAACTAGCAATTAGTTCATGACTTTACTGATTTTACAGGCTCATTCATTCACCCAACATTTATTGACTATCAGTGTTAGGCACTGAGCAAGTTCCTGGAAAGAAAACAGGATAAATTACTGCACAGTATCACTGCTATTCTAAGTTGAGTCAGTATTCTCAATCAGGTCTTTCTTAATTCTCAGTTCACACTATGTACATTAAATTTATATCTTCTTTTTCTTATTTTTTTGGCGGGGGGTGAAAAGTTATAAATTACATCTTTTAAAATGGTTCATTTCTGAGCATAAAAACCTCAAATAACCTCATGTAAAATTATTATTAAAAATTGGTTCACAGAATCTTCATCTCCGCAACAAAACTGTTTTAATTTGACCAACAACATTCCTACATTCACTTAACAAATATTTATTACTGCTTACAATGTACCATGCCCTGTACTTTATCACACACAGTAGGAGAATCAGCAGTGAACAAAACAAAGTTTCTACCCTTGGATATTAATGGGAAAGTGATTTTAAACAAGCACAAGTATATAATATATAATGCCAGGTGGGGGAAAACAACAAACATAATGAAGGTAGAGTCACATTTTAGAAGAAAACATTCCCCAAAACCAGGTAATCCTCTGCAGAGCCCTGATAGACCTGAGAGCTCGAAGGCTGGGCCATAATTAGGGAGAGTGGATTTCCCGTAAAGGGAACAAAAAGTACAAAGACCTTGGGGGCAGGAACATGCTTGGTGTGTTTGTGTGTTAGGCAAACACATAACTGCAAAAATAAGAGTTTACATTAGATTGTAAGTTTTAAAATATTCATCATGAAAATAAATATAACTCCAAAGAGACAAAATTGTGATAGCATTTCCCAAAAGTTTAAATAGTATGACAATGGAATGCATTTTCATATCAAAATAAGCTTACAAAAATTATTCTTTAAAACACAGATCAATAGTCCTTTAGACGTTAAAGGATTTTGCATTTAACATTAATTGTGTATACAAACACAAACCAGTTAATAAATTTGGGTTCATTACCTTAACCCAACTGAAGATTTAAAAAACACCTGCCATGTTCAAAGGCAAGTGAATTTTTCTTTATTAAAGGAACATATTTATTTGACTTTTCTTTTCACGTTAACCTTGAAACTATTTAACTTTTCACACTAACACATTTATTAGCAAGGCAAGAGAAACAAATCTTAAAATGGGCCTTTCTTCAAAGATAATGCCAATACTAAAAATTGGCTGACATTTCATTTCTTACAATCTGCTAGGCACTATGCCACATACCTATGCTAAATTATCACATTTAATCCTACTAACAACTCCTATGAGGCAAGTAATTACTATTATTATCCCTGCTTTACAGGCACTGAAAGGTTAAGTAACTCACCCAACATTATAGAGGTAGAACGCTATGCAGATAAAATTCCAGTGTTGAAAGATTTTAACTCCAGATTCCTCTTATTTAGAGGATCAATCTACAAATTATTTCTCCTCCCCAATTTTGTAACCACTTATAGAAAAAGACAGGTATAATACATAAAGCAAATTTATGAAAAATATTATGTATTTTCTGAATTACAAGTAAATTTATATAAGGTTCATTTTATTTAGCAAGCTCATCTTTAATGCTTGTTACAACAATCAGAGTTGCACGGAATTTTCCAAGATCTTAACTAGAAAACAGATCCACTAATATTTAAAAATAAATACTTGTAGAAATTTACAGAATTCCTTCCCTAAGAGACGTAAAACTCATGTTTTCCCTTTGAAGACTTTTGCTTTAAATGTAAATCTTAAACATGGATAAATACTAACATGAAGTGACTAATAGAGAAGGAATTTTTTTTTTTAATCTGCTGTTTTTAAAAAGAGGAAAAGTATGATTTCATGGCTCTGTAAGCGACCCAGCTCTTTGGTTTCAGCCTCAGAACAACAATCACTTAAGAGAGCCCTTGTCTGGTGTAATAGACAAGCTAATGCGGAAGAAAAAGGGGCTCAGGACCCTAATTTTTTTCTATATCGTTATAAATTTGTAACTAAAACTGAAATTATCATGAAATGTGTCTAAATCTTACAATGTCCTGATCTGCAAAGATTTGAACTATCTGTTGAATACGAACACTTTCTAAGTCACAAGTTATCTTCTCTTAATAGTGATTGCAAGTTTTCCTAGGAAGTCGTTTTGAGGGAGTAGAGGGAAAGAAAAGGTGGAATTTAATAAATGAGGCAAGCCTATTACAGTTTAATAAAGTCACAATTTAATTCATCTGAGAGGAAAGATATTACAGTCATTATTCATTGCATTCATGAGAGAGGGAAAGGTAGGATAAAGTGAAATCAAAGAATCAGACAGCCCCATGACACCTAGCCAAAAGTTTAAGTACTAAACCCTCAGAAGACCTGTTAATGAACAAGAAAACCGATTTTCACTTTCATTCTTCTTCAAGCACTCCGGTGGAGGTGTGAATATGCTATAAAGCCGTTCAAAAATCAGAATATAAATAAGAATCAAGATGACTATATAATCCACAGTCTAAATATTTAATAGCTACACAATAAAAATGATTGGAAAAATTCACAAGATTATTATTCACATAAAACACTAGGGAGAAAGAAATCAAATGCCAGTCACAAAGGTTTCCTGAAAGGCAGAAAGTACTTTTAAAAATTCAGGTTAATATGGAACAACTGGCAGCTACAAATAAGTTCTTAAACTAAAGAACTCTTTGACATACAGTATACTGATAAGGCAATCACCTCTCGAGTCTAGAATTAAAAGCAAATCATTAAAAAGCAAATTAGAAATGGATTTCTCTCCCCAGAAACAACCTTCCAAAATATTCACCTGTAGCTGCCTGATCACAAAATGTCTTACTTCTGCTTTCAAAAATTAAGATACCTCACTGTTTATGCAAATGAAGAAAACGTAATTTAAAATCTTCATGTATGTAACTTAATAACACTCAAAGCCAAACCAACCAAGTGTTATGAATTACTGAAAACAATACATGGAATTAATTTTATCCCGTGGTAAATGCTTACATAAATTGCTAACTTTCTGATTCGAGTATACAGAAAAAGTTATTCAGAAGATACAGCTGTTTCATCTACATTGAAAACGTTCGGTATAACCACCTTCCTCAATGATCTTAGCTACATCTTCTGAGTAACTTGCTGCAGCTTCTCCACCAACATCTGCTGCTTCATCTTGCCCTTATATGTTATAGAGATGGCTTCTTTACTTAAACCTCATGAACCAACCTCTGCAAGCTTCAAACTTTCCTTTGGCAGCTTCCTCACTTCTCTCAGCCTTCATAGAACTGAAGAGAGTTATGGTCCTGCTCTGGATTAGGTTTGGTTTAAGGGAATATTGTGGCTGCTTTTACGTTTTATCGAAACCTTTCAAACTTTCTTCATATCCACAATAAGGATGTTTTACTTCTTATCATTTGTGTGTTCACTGGAACAGCACTTTTAATTTCCTTCAAAAACTTTTTCTTTGCATTCACAACTTGGCTAATTGTTTGAGGCAAGAGGCCTAGCTTTCAGCCTATCTTAGCTTTTGACATGCATTCCTCACTAAGCTTAATTATTTCTAGCTTTTGACTTAAAGTGAAAGACGTGGTATTTCCTTCACTTGAACACTTAAGAGGCCACTGTTGGGTTACTAACTGGCTTAATTTCCATATTGTTGTTTCTCAGAGAACAGGAAAGTCCAAGGAGAGGGAAACAGCAGTTGGACAATGCAGCAGTCAGAAAACACGCAACATTTATTGATTACATTCATGGTCTTACATGAACATAGTTAATGGTGCCCCAAAACAATTTTAACAGTAACAGCAAAGACCACTGATCACAGATCACCATAATAGACATAATATTGAAAAAGTTTGAAATACTGTGAGAATTACCAAAATGTGACACAGAGACACAAAGTGAGCACTATGCTGTTGGAAAAATGGCGCCAACAGACTTGCCTGACACAGGGTTGCCACAAATCTATTAATATATTTTTTAAAATGCATTATCTTTGAAGCATGATAAAATGAGGTATGCCAGTACAATCTCAGAAGGAAAAATGAGGTGACAGAAATAGCTGAAGATAAAATGGCTGAACACTTCCCCAACTTGATGAAAGACATAAGTCTACACAACCAAGGAGCTCAATGAAATTCAAATAGAATAAACTCAAAGACATCCACAATGAGACACATTCTAATCAAACCATTGAAAGATAAAGACAGAATCTTGAAAACAGCCACACTAACAACTTATCACATAACAGAATTTTCATTAAGATTAATAGCTTATTCCTAATCAGAAAACATAGAGGTCAAAAAGAACAGACATTTACAATATTCAGAAAAAAAACTGTCAACCAATAATTTTCTATCTGGCAACATTATCTTTTAAAAATGAAGGAGAAATTTTTAAATTCCTAAATAAACAAAAGCTAAAAAAGTTCATCACTAGTCAGACCTGACTCATAAGAAATGCTAAGAGACAGCCCTTTAGGCTGAAATAAGAAAGTAGAAAGTAACTCAAAGCCATATGAAGACATAAAGAATTCCAATGAAGCTAACTATGTAGGTAAACATATGTATGTTGAGTTCATGACTCCTGTGTTTGCTTCCTATATAATTAAAAATGTATAAATGCATAAAATGCTTATAAATCTATATTAATGGGCACAGAATGCATAAAGATGTCATTTGCAACAATAACAAAGATGAGGGAGGTGTGGGCTGTACAATTTTGTATGCTACTGAAGCAAAGTTGGTATCACTTCAAACTAGATTGTTATAAGATTAGGATGTTCACTGTAATCCACATGTAATCACTAAGAAAATAAGTAGAAAGTATGCAGAGAAAAGAACTCGAGGAAATAAAGAAGGTACATCAAAAAAAAAAATCAATCAGAGGGATGTAAAAAAAAAAACACACAAAGAAGGGCACAATGAAGAAATTGAGGAACATAAAAAGATAACGCAAATAGGAAACAAGTAACAACAGAAGTCCTTTCCTATCAGCAATCCCTGTAAGTGTAAATGGATTAAATTCACCAACTATGTGATATAAATCCTTACAATGGAAAATTCTTTGGCAGTAAAAAACAATGACATACTTGAACGGAGTACCTAAAAACATTATGTTAAATGAAAGAGGCCAGACATGAAAGACTACATATTGTGTGATTCTACTTATATGAAATGTCCAGAATAGGCAAATGTATTTCAGTGGCAAGCGATTAGTGGCTGCTAGAGGCAGGGAAAATACAGAATGAAAGCTAAAAGGTAAGGGTTTTATTTTGAGAGTGATGAAAATGCTCTATAATTAGATGGTAGTGATGGGTGTACAACTGTGAATATACTGAAAACCACTGAAGGATACACCTTAAATATGTGAACTGTATGATATGCACATTATATCTTAATAAAGCTGTTTTAATATGTATTTTTTTTAATGTGGTGGATGGACTAGTGCTTTTGGCATGGTCTAAAAGCTGGTTAAGTATGCAGAATCTCAGGCCCCACCCCACACCTGCCAAAACAGAGCCCAGCTGACTCCTATGCACATTAGAAGTTGGAATGCATTGCTCTAGGGCAATTCTATGTCACAGTGACAAAACAGGCCTGAAAAAATCAAGTGGCTTGCCTAAGCTCACATGGTCAATTCATTTCACGAGCAGACACGTACCATTCTTTGAATCACAGTTGTTTGCAAGTTGGTGTCTGCCAATGGGGAGGGCACAAACTATCTTTTTCACTTCTAAGCCCTGAAGCCTGGTACAATGTGCCGTACATGGTTTTCAAATATGTGCTAAATGGTGAAAATGGTTTCATAACAGACCGATTTCCCAAGAAATGGATTACAATTGCCTAAATTAGCTCCATTACCAACATAAGTAAATTTAAAATATCACTATATGCTTACATTTTATCAAATATTTGAAAAGATTATTTTTTGAAAAAGCATACCAAACCAAATCAGAATTGTAACCTGGGTTTTACCAGAATATTTTTTCACTGAGTAAATAGAACATGTATTTTATTAACTCAGGAAATCAGAATGCTTGACACAGAATGATTGCTCCGGTAATGGATTTACCCAACGCGGAGGAAGCTGCTTGTTAGTGGGTCTTAACAACAGACAGTGCAAGAATGTGAGCCTCACAAATAGAAACACAATGACTACATGCGGTTCCAGTCAAGGAGATTATTTCTGACTCCTTCAGGTGGCAGGTAGCCAAAGTATATCTGTGCTGGCTCAATCATGCCCATTATCTTTGGTTTTTACTTCTCCTTAGAACTAGGGAACAGAAAGGAGCAAGCCCTGAAGACACCAAAAACTACTCACTGAGCCAAACTGCTATACTATAACAAAGTACAAGGATTCATGAGATTGAAAAATGGCTCACAATATAATGCCCACTGGCGTGTTCTTAAGTTCGAATTCCTGAGCTTGGCCTCAGTAGATGCTGACTCCTAACAGAACTAACCTTTCTGCCCAGATTAAAATGGCCTGGTAATCCAGTATCATAAAAACAGCTTAATCTTGGCTGCTAGCCCAAGTGGTAATTCTCTGAAAGAAGTCTGATACATTTAGAAAATCATCAGATCATAAACAGGTTTAAAAAAATGATGTGGGCCAACTGTACGCATATGAACCACAAAGCAAAGTGTCAAAGGACTTATTCAGAACTTCAAGTGAAAGAAAATCTTGCTATCATTTCAAGCAATGTATTATTGGGCTTAGAAAGTTATAGCTCAGAGAGGTAAAACATTTTCATAAGACAAAACAACAAACAAACAAAAAAAAAACCACAACCTTTTTTCATCTGACCCTCACATTGTTTTTTCTTACAAAGAGTTCTTTAATCAAATATTGATATAGACTTTACCTGGAACAATATCAAAAATATGCTGTGTTTTCACAAAGGCAAAATGTACTGTTCAATGATAGACTGGATTAAGAAAATGTGGCACATATACACCATGGAATATTACGTGGCCATAAAAAAGGATGAGTTCATGTCCTTTGTAGGGACATGGATGAAGCTGGAAACCATCATTCTGAGCAAAGTATCACAAGGACACAAAACCAAACACCGCATGTTCTCACTCATAGGTAGGAACTGAACAATGAGAACACTTGGACACAGGGTGGGGAACATCACACACCAGGGCCTGTCGTGGCGGGGAGGGGGGAGCCATAGCATTAGGAGATATACCTAATGTAAATGCAAATGCAAGTTAACGGGTACAGCACACCAACATGGCACATGTATACATATATAACGAACCTGCACGTTGTGCACATGTACCCTAGAACTTAAAGTATAATAATAAAAAATAAAATAAAAATAAAAATAAAATGTACTGTTATCCAGGCATACACAGTCAATAAGATTGCTTCATCTAAAGTCACTGTCTGACCAATCCATTGGTTATCATCAAGTAATTGGCCAGTGGTGCCTCTTCTCAAATAACACTAAAAGTTAAAATAAAAACCCTCAGGGGGAAAAAAAAACAAAGAACATGCCCAAAGCTCAATTTCTCTAAGTTTTACTGTCCTAGCTCCATCAATGCCTCTCAGGCTCCTGCTGGGAAGGCCACTGCCACCAACCATACAGTCCTCCCTCTGTAGCAGTGGATTCAACCAATCACAGGCGGAAAATATTCAAAGTATAATCAAAAAAATACAAAAAATACAACAGTAAAAAACAATATAAAAGTTTTTAAATACAGTATAACAACCGTTGACATAGCATTTATATTTTATTAGGAGTTATAAGTAATCTAGAGATGATTTAAAGTATACAGAAAAATATGCAAAGGTTATATATAAATACTACTCAATTGTACATAAGGGACTTGAGCATCTTTGGATTTTGCTCTCTGTGGATCTACTAGGACCGATCCCTAGTGGATACCATGGGAAAACTATCTTGACTCAACCACTGGCTTCTGAAAACCTGATACAGGCAAGGGGAAAACTACACAATTCCTTAGGTTATCAATATTAGTCTTTAAAAAGTATAAACAAAATGGCAGTCTCAACCTGTTACAGTCTTAACTATGTATCCCAAAAAGTCATGTGCTGTAGCTCTACAGTCAACTTTATAATATTTGGAGATGGGGCCCTGGGAAGTAATTAGGGTTAGATGAGGTCATGAAGCTAGTCCTAATGATGCCATTAGTGGCTGTATAAGAGGAAGAGAGAGAAATTGGTGTCTCTGCCACGTGAGGACACTGCAAGAAGATAGCCATCTCAAGCTAGCAAGGGTCCTCACCAGAAACTAAACCGTGCCAGACCTTGACCTTGAACTTCCAGCCTCCGTAACTGTGAAAAATAAATGGCATGGTATTTTGTTAAAAGCAGCCCAAGTTAAGACACAGCTTATGAAGATAAAAGTTGTACCAGACAAAAGTTGTACAGCAGTCAGGTCACTGAATGTGCTAACAAGAAGTTGCTGAGGACCCAGGCAAGTTTACAGTCAAAATCTGAAAGCACTAAAATTTATGACAGTTGCAAAATGATGACACTGAAGTTGCAACCCTGGCTTTAGGCCTAGTCTGTAAGGGAACTAACTACATAGCAGAAGTTCACTTGCTTTCTCTAAAGTGAAATCTATGTGCTTTGGAGGAAATTAATGATATCCCAAAGCTGACTAAGGAGTTTTCTGGTTCCTTTAAACCCTAAATGACAGTTTATTTCATACAGTAGTATTAAGTGACCAGCTAGCCTTACAAAATTATCCAAAGCTCACCACAGCCAAACTGAGCCAACAAAACTCCAATAAGCCAATTTAATTTCAAAAATCTAGCAGCTTCTGCGTCCAGAAGAGAAACTGACTTTATCAGCCTATATTTTAAGTCAGTACATTTAAATTTAAAAGACCCCCAACTCTTTAAAGAAGGTTATTTCAATCTGCAGTCAAAGTAGTTGCAAAAGTCTGTTTGGGGTACCAGGTAATAGGCAAAACAAATAGGGCAGAATTAAGGTAGAGAGAATAAAAAATATTCAACTATATCTGTAAAAGTGGATTAACTAGAACAAAATCAACCTAACTACAGTACTGCAGAATAAAATGTGCTGATGAAGTGCTTGCAAAGTTAACAAGTACGGGGAAAACAATAATAACTAATAAATTACTCCACAAGACATATGCTTACAATTCTTATTAAATTCACAATGTCGGCCGGGAGCGGTGGCTCACGACTGTAATCTCAGCACTTTGGGAGGCTGAGACAGGTGGATCACCTGAGGTCAGGAGCTCAAAACCAGCCTGGCCAACACGGCAAAACCCTGTCTCTACTAAAAATACTAAAAAATTAGCCAGGCATGGTGGCAGGCACCTGTAATCTCAGCTGCTTGGGAGCCTGAGGCAGGAGAATTGCTTGAACCCGGGAGATGGAGACTGCAGTGAGCTGAGATTGCACCATTGCACTCCAGCCTGAGCAACAGAGTGAGACTCAGTCTCAAAAACAAATAAAAATAAAATAAAAAATTTACAATGTCTTCAATATATATTTGCTGAGTAGATAAAATACATACTAATCCATACTGACAGGTTTTCTTTCCTGTTTACATGTGAACTTTGAAATAATTAACTGTCAAGTCAATCAACTCTTAGTTAAATGAAAACCCTAAAATAGTTTTAGCAAGCCCTAATGGTGTTTTGTAGCTTCTATCATTATACTTCTCGAACCATGCAAACAGGAAACACCATCTTCTAACTATCCCAATGAGAAGTTCTGCTTCTCAACTGGAAGAGAAGCAGCCCAGAATAAAGAATGGCATCAACTCCATGAACTGAAATTAGGGTTTTCTGGGGGAGGGGGAAGATAATTTATGCCAAGTGACAAGACTACTTAATCTCTGAGGAAGAATAATTCAAAGTATTGTCATCAACAAAATATTAGGTACTGAAGGAAAGGAGAAGAGTAGAAAAGAATTAACGTTAAAAAGACCTCAAAGAGGACAAAAAAAGATAATGAAGTAAAATTAATAGCACTTGCAATATTGTCAATTATTCCTGGTCACCCAATTAAAGCAATCCACTAGCTTTCTAAGGATAAATTTCAAGTATTTGGAAAAAAGGCCTCTGCTTAAAGATTAAGCCAAGTTTGTTCTCACTATAGTCTGAAAGGTTTTTCAGGCCTTCTACAGCATCTATGAGAACACTCAAACTTTTGGCCATAGTATTTAAAGACTGACCGCTCTGTAGGTGTTAACAAACAGCTTAATTCCAATGGTGGATAAGACCTGCATACTAACGGGTTCTGAAACCATTTTCCAGTTCTTCAATCTATTCTACACACTGTAGCCAGACTAAGGATAACATTATTTGCCTACTGCACAGGAGCCTCGAAATGTAATTCCTAACCAAAAAAATCTGAAATTAAGCCTAGTATCCAAGGCCTCTGAAATCTGATTCCATCACACATTTTCTATCCTTACCATATCCCAGCAGAGTTTCATACACTGTAATGTTTATAGTGAACTGAATGCTGTTGCTTCATTGTTTTCCCCATCTTTGTCCAGTACTACTCTTCAATTATCACTGTCAAAGCCATGTGGTCTGAGGCATATTCTGATCCCATTCAAATCAGGTGGAACCTCTCCCTTCTTTAAATGTCTATAACCTATTCTTTGAACTTCTCTTACTCAATTACTGAGTTCTATTTTATGGTGAGTAATTTATGTACACACAGTATGTTCCCTAGTCACAAGTATTCTATCATATCATCTTTCTATCTCCCACAGTCCCTAACATGCAGGTTTCTATAAAGATCTGCTGATTGACTAAACAGACACCTCAAAAGATGCTAGAGACAGATATATTTTAAGGAAAAAAAAAAAGTTTATATATGTCACATTTTAAAGTAGAATACCAAATGTTTCAAATCAACTATGTGTTAATTCCCTAAAACTGGCAATGTTTATCCTTTAATCTACATCCACGTATTTTCACTTATTACAATCAGATCCCCAAACTTACCTCAAACAAGCGTAAGTCAGCAGGAACTCTGTCCCCAACAGAAAGGCAAACTGTATCACCTGGAACCAAGTCTCGAGCAAGTGTATGCTCCAATTTTCCTTCACGCACACTGTAACATGAAATAGAAACAACCATGGTTAAAAAAAAAATTCATGCAACTTATCTTAAAAAATTATTTCCAGTAGGCTTGTCTGAGGAAAAGGCAAATATAAGAACCAAGAAAAAGATTGTTTCTAAACAATTAAGATGCCAAGATGACAGAAAATCACTTGA
>NW_012101876.1:4922522-4949021 GCF_000951045.1 Mandrillus leucophaeus | reverse complement strand
TGAGGAAAAGGCAAATATAAGAACCAAGAAAAAGATTGTTTCTAAACAATTAAGATGCCAAGATGACAGAAAATCACTTGAAAAACGAATTACTTGTTCAAATGTAAAATGTGCAAATTGAAGCAACCTTTTGAATCACCTGGGTCTGTTTGATTGTGAATCTCTATACCCAGAACACTGTTTAGCACATACTTGTGTGCACGCACGCGCACACACACACACACACATATACACACAATCCGTTAAATACAGCCAGGCACTGTGGCTCACGCCTGTAATCCCAACACTTTGAGAGGCCGAGACAGGTGGATCACGACGTCAGGAGATCAAGACCGTCCTGGCTAACATGGTGAAACCCCACCTCTACTAAAAATACAAAAAATAAGCTGGGCGTGGTGGTGGGCGCCTGTAGTCCCAGCTACGCAGGAGTCTGAGGCAGGAGAATGGCGTGAACCCAGGAGGTGGAGCTTGCAGTGAGCCAAGATTGTGCCACTGCACTCCAGCCTGGGTGACAGAGCCAGACTATATCTCAAAAAAAAAATAAAAAATCTGTTAAATACATCCATGTCTCAAGAATCTCAGACTTTAAAGTTTTCAATGGTACAGTTTTGGTACATTAATGAGACCAGGAACTTTTTGTGTCAGATTAATAGTGTCTTCCTTATGTTCAGACAAAGTGGGGATAACAATACATACGGTACTAGTCACATTCAACTTCTATTTTTAAAGGGGCGGAAATCCATACCAAAAAAAGGATCATACCAATGGCATTCTGGTGGCACAAGTTTACTCAATTCTTCAAGAGATTTTTCTGAACGATACTCCTATTCAAACAAAAAAAAGTAGAATTTAATTTTGTTCCTATGAATATATTCCATCTCAATCATTATTTTAAAATTTCCCCCAATTCCCATCTTTTCCTTTACTTGTGCTTATATTCTTACCCAGAAAAGCTTGTCCCTTATTTTAAAATGTTAAATTGTAGAGATCAATTTTGATAATTAAATATTCTCAGTTTTACATTTTAATATTCAATGTACAAACCTAAGGTTATTTAGAAAAAAGATGAAAACTGACTAGTATGTCCAAAGAGTACATAATTTGAGTCATTAAAAGTTTTAAGTTATTGAGCCTTAAAATTTAGATACTCTTATGTTAACTGTCTAATGACCACAGAAGTCAAAGAAAATTAACTGTAAACAACATTTGCTTTAGGGATTTAAGCCCATGCTAACAGCAGTGGTTTACAAAGTAAGTTTGCTTAGAACAAACATGGGATAAACAAGGAATAAGATGTGGCTGGCTCTATACTGACAGACCCAGTTCCCATTCAAACTGTGTATCCAAAAGGGAAAATTCTCAGGAGTTCTAACAATGTGATTTCCAGCCTTCTTCAATCCAGATAACAAATAGCTGAGGGTCAGAAACATCCTTCAACTCACACTACTACTTAGTCCACATTTCCATGAGCAGTCTTGCATCACACATCACTGCTATTTTTGCCTCATGTCTGCAGTAAGCAAAAGAATCTTCTAATCTAAAGTCAAAAGAGGGAGAGGCAAATAGTGGAGGTAGAAAGGTTGGGAGTGTTTTGAAATGACTGCAGTGCTAATACCAGTCAAAATGTCCTATCCATCACAAACTTCAAATAGAAAACACAAGGCTATGTAAGAATAACTTAGAACATAATCAGTCTCTACTTAATCTTAGAGTGACAAATACAAGGAAAATCTACAAATGTAAAAATCATAAGACAACACCCCAAACACACGAAGGATATTAAGGAATTTGGAAGTTCACCCCAAAATTCTGTAATATGCTAGAAAATACCCACCAATCCTAGATCCCAGTAATAAATGACATAGACGCTGCCCAATCTTTACCTATCTCTTCTGGTTTCTTAGCCTCTACTCCCTACAATTATACAGATACCTCTATATCAAAATGATCATTAAACATACCACCTAAAACCTAATAAATGCCTAAAAGTCATTTTTCAAATTTATTGTAAGGTGACATCATTATGACCATTTAAAACAATTAGCTATTTTTATGGCTGGGAAGAAGTACAGCGGTGTGGGAAATGGGGATTACAAAGACACACGGGAAAAAGGGAGAACATAAATATAAAAAGGAATATAAAAAGCACTCTTAAGACACAGGTAATATAGCACAAATACCAAATAATGATAAAGTATTAAGAATTTTTTATACATTTTTGATAAAGAGCTTTTTGATTAAAGCATTATGATAAGTTCAACTGACAATAAATAGGATCTTTTTGGAGAGGATTTTTACTTGTTTATAGACTATTTTGCTAGTTTCACAGGCATATTTGGTGATGGGTCACATGTGTGTAAGAATCAGACCTAGCAATTTGAAAACAGGCTTTTTATAAAGTTTTCATCCTTTTGTGAGGTTTCCATCAAATGTACCTATCATGAAGACATTTAATAGTCTCAGCCGTAGCATTTAATGTATATAACAACACTGTCTTGTGTAAAATTCCATATTGACTTATGTTAAAATCACAGTTTTGTGGTGTTTTTTGAAAGCAGGGGCTTTCTAGTGATCAAAGAGAACAAGGTACTAAGGTCTTCCATACATAGTGATACTATTTGCAGGAATCCTTCTGAAGTAGAGCACTCCACATATCTGACACATTCTTAAAGACACAAGAAGGTCCAGTCATCCAGTGGGTCATACCACTCACTTGGCTGAATGAAGAGCTGCCTTGAATAATGCTTAGCCTGAAATGACCTATGCTAGACTAACCAGCTCCATCTGACCATGGGCAACATTTGTCTAAGCAAGAAGATTCCCCTAAAAGCGGAACCCTGATAGTCTACTAATGGAGCTCACAAACCTGCTGCCAACAATCTGATTCCAACTGGCTTTCCACACTGGGTTACTACAGAACTAGTAACAACTATGTTAGAGATTACCCTGAGAGGCTGGGATAGTGAAAAGAAATACCCACGTAATAAATCATAGATGTAAGAACCATAGTCACTCAACGAATAGGCTTCAGATTCAAAACAGCATGAACTTCAGGCTTATACAACAGTATTACATTTTTCCCTAAGCTAGAATAATTCTATTCTTGTTAACCATGTTTTAGCTAAAAAGGAAATCTGCTGATATTGTGAAACACTGTTCTAAAATCTACAGAAGCTTCAGATATTTAAATAAACATAAAAAAGCCTACATTTCTGTTTATGTCTGTACTTATTAAAAGAAATCTTGACATTATCTCCACATTATTCATAGTAATTTTTAAAAGGGGCTACTTTACAAACATTTTATTTACTGTTTCAATTACTTTGATCCAGATCACAACACCCCTTTTGTGGAGGAATGATAAATTGTTTTAAAGGGAGGGGAGAGGAGGTCATGCCAACAATGAGTAGAACCATTTTAATTCCCCAAAAAAGACTCAAAAATAAAATAAGGTTAGGCAATAAATTCGGCACACAAGTATAGCATTTGGCTAAGGGAATCAGTCACAGAAACCTGTGGAATTTTCTTCAAATGGTACATGACAGATCGACCTTTTAATTCTACACTTTTTTGTTTCATCTAGACTTAGCTCTAGTAGGTATCAAAACATAACAGTGTTATAAAACTATAAACTCTGGTCTAATTTTTTAATTGAAAAAATAAAAAAGCTTACTGCTGGATTTTATTTCTATTACTATGCTTTTTGTTTCCATCTGCTTCAGTTATCCTTAACATTATCAAATAAAAAACTAGATTTTCTTCATCTTACTACCTAAATGAAAGCAGTTCCTTAGTCCCACCACAAGCTTCCCTGAAGAGTTGTCTGTATCTGAAATTATTTTGAAAACAAAGAATAAGTTGTTCTGATGGGCATTACAACCCCCCAATAGCAGTAGGTTTTACCACAAGACACCTTGATTTTTAAGCAATTAACACACCATTTTCATGTTGGCAAAATAGAGTACTTACCTGAACAAAGGCAACTGTAACAACGATAAGTATTGCCTAAACAAAAGAAACAGGCTTTTAAATCAGACATTAACTTGAGAAGTAACTGTTAACTGTTATTTTATTTCTCTATCTGCAGTCCCACAACAACAGATTTTAAACACTGAGATCAGCTGGAGAAAAAATCAC
Source organism: Mandrillus leucophaeus (assembly GCF_000951045.1). NCBI lineage: Eukaryota > Metazoa > Chordata > Mammalia > Primates > Cercopithecidae > Mandrillus > Mandrillus leucophaeus. The sequence goes on along the minus strand of NW_012101876.1, from coordinate 4,944,884 downwards.
TTTACCTTAAGGCCTGTGGGGGAAGCAGCCAACAGTTTACAGTGGCTTGCCATTACCAGGGCAGCTTCTCTAACTTTTTGATCTCAGGGCCCTTTTATGCTCTCACAAATTGAGGACTAGCTTTTGTTTAAGTGGGTTATATATACTGATATTTACCATATTAATTTTTTTCAAATAGTTTTCATTTCTACTTATCTAAAAAAATTTAAACCTCATTACATGTTAACACAAATAACTTTATGAAAAATAAATTTTCCAAAAAAAATTGTGAGAAAAACAGCAGTGTTTTAGAGAAAGCTAGTATTCCATCTACTATAACATACGGTTCGGGCTAAGGTGTATGAAGAAAATCCAGCCTCATACAGATAAGGTGGAAAAGGGAGGGGTATTTTTTATTTTTTATTTTTTTTAGGGAGGAGCATATTTTTTTGTTTGTTTGTTTTTGTTTTTGAGACAGAGTCTTGAGCTGTCGCCCAGGCTGCAGTGCAGTGGCATGATCTCAGCTCACTGCAAGCTCTGCCTTCTGGGTTCACGCCATTCTCCTGCCTCAGCCTCCCGAGGAGCTGGGACTACAGGTGCCCGCCACCAGGCCCGGCTAATTTTTTTTTGTATGTTTAGTAGAGACGGGGTTTCACTGTGTTACCCAGGATGGTCTCAATCTCCCGACCTCATGATCCGCCTGCCTCGGCCTCCCAAAGTGCTGGGATTACAGGCATGAGCCACCGCGTCCAGCCTAGGGAGGAGTATTTTAACAGATTTTTCAGAAGATTGTGGATATTCTTCTTAGCTACTACACCAAAACTCAACAAGTGCTAGTTACTTAAAGGTAATCTACAATGTAGAATATAAAACTGTATGGATGAACTTTTCATAATCTATTATATCAAAATCCATTGACCTATCTTGCATTTGAACGGATCTTTTACCATTTCAGATTTTGTAACATCATGCATTGGTCTTCTGGGAAATACTGGTTCACTTGGTTATTCAAATCTTTCCCAAGATTCCCCAAATGTTTCCCAAGATTACCACATTTCTTAACAATTTTTTTTTAAAAACACACATTGGTTGAAATCACTACTGATCTAATTGGAATAAAGTCTTAAATACTGGGATACTATCCAGCCCATAGGAATGCATACAAATTTTCCAAAACTCAGTAATTATTGCTTGAAAATCTGAATTTTATCATTAGCAACAAATTCTGCCAGTTGCCTTTCCTTGGTCTGATTCGCTCATTTAACTCACTTTCAAAAATAAGAATCTGCTGGTTACCCAAGTCCTAACACCCATAGTTTGTCTGTGAGTCAGTCTCTCAAGTACACGGCTAGTTTGCCTCACAATAATCACCCTTCCTTAAGACAACCATTGTATTTCAATATACAAAAGAGTTTCATGCATATTTCCCATTTCATTACACAAATTACTACGAAGGTATGTATTCAAGGGTCCAGATTTAATAAAATTAATTTTTACTGCTTTATCAAGAACACCCTTAGGAGAAACATGAAAGAAAACAAGGACTGTTAACAAAGTTTGGTGCTATTACTTTGATTTGTGCTAAGGCCCTAACAATTTCACCCACCGTTGTTTTCGTGCCATTAATGCCAAAAGTCTATAATTAAAAGACAAATAATGTTCTAGTATTATTAAAATGGTTGCGACCACACACACCCCTTGAACAGGTCTCAGGGATTTCTGGGAGACTGCAAGCAAAATAGTTCAAGAGCTGCAACTCTACAATAATAGCTACAGTGTTCTTAAGCATAACATGGTGCTTTTACTTGCTACAAATTTTTTATATAACAATGATAGGGGGCAAAAAGGAAAAAGATGAGAAAATAGTTCAATGAAAGCTAGAATAACCTAGCTAGAAAGAATAAAATCATCTATAGTATATGTATGCAGTAAATACACCATGCACTGTAAGAAATATTTTTAATTCCACATGTCAGGCTTTAGTTCACAACTAGTCAAAATATATTCTCAACAGCAAAGTGAAAGAAATTTAAAATTTAATCAGATAATTATAAAATTTCGTATCTGTGAAAATTATCAGATTGCTAAAGAATTTTCATGTGTGCTAGTCACAGACTTTTGAGCATTACTCAAAATTACTGTAACTATAATAAAAGCAGAAGTTAAGCCAGTTGCTCACACCTGTAATTTTGACACTCTGGGGAGGCCAAGGTGGGAGGATCACTTGAGGCCAGGAGTTTGAGACCAGCCTGGGCAACATAGCAAGACCCTGTCTTTACAAAAATTTTGTAAAATTGGTGGGGGTGTTAGCATACACCTGCAGTCCCAACTACTCAGGATGCTGAGGCAGAAGATAGCTTGAGCCCAGGAGTTTGGGGCTGCAATGAGTCATGACTATACCACTGCACTCCAGCCTGGGCAATAGAACAAGAAACCGTCTCAACAAAAAGAACAAAATTAAAGCAGAATTTGGACACTGAAAAAAATCTGAGAGCATTTCTCAATTTATTTTCCAAAATAAAAACCAATCCCAATTTATACACTTACTCAACAGATCAAAAATAGGTAATTTTTTTCTTACCACAGTGATACTGACGGCATCATCAAACTGATGCATTAAAACACTGATGACTGCAGAAGCCAGAAGCAGCATAATAAGGGGATTTTTAAACTGAAAGTAAAAACAAACAGCAATTCAACACAGTTTTGTACATGACAGTTCACTCAGCAAAGGCTTTAAAAAAAAGAAAAAAGAAAAAAAAACCGTAAGAGTATGACTGGAAAATTACAAAAGTCTATACTTGGTTTATTTTATGTATCTCTTCGATTAACCAAAAAAAAAAAAAAAAAAAGTTTATACTTAACTATGTTTAAAAGCTTTGTAACAGTTCCTTTTCAGGAAAAAAAAAAAAAAAGAAAATTAAATAGCAATACTTAAAACTAAGAATTAACCAATTCCTTATAGTATACAGCAATTTTTGGTATATTAATTTAATAAATATAGCTGTTCTGAATTTCTACTGAGGCTAGAAAAAGCAGACGATGATATTTAAGCTAAAAATTTAGGTTAAATACTGAATAGAACACTGAGATTCAAACATTTCTCAAGTAAGTACATTGGTATAGATTACAATTCTGTGGCTGACTCACATATCACAGAAAAATTTCCTCCTCTCCACAAAAGAAACTGAAGATTTTCCTCAAGGCTAGCTTTCCTGGTTTCTAGCTACCAGAGAAAACCATATCTAAAGAAAAGGACTATAGCATCAACCTGATCAGAAAGCATTTAAATGACCTCACACCAGAGTCAACCCCAAATTCTTCCAGTTGGACATTCTATTCCTTGAAGCTCTGATGTTAGAATCTCTTCCTCTGCTAAAGTGTTACATCACTGTCAAAGTTGCGAAGTAACTGACTAGGCTACAAAGAATCCGCCCCACCAGAAAGCCCCAGCCCTTAGATACCATAGCTCTGAGGTTACATGCCACCACCTCCAAAGTCCCTTTATGGTTCCATTCCCTGGAACAAGTCCCAATCCATGTCACATCAGAATCCTATAAGAAACTTTTAACAATACCAATGCCCAGATTCACACCAAATTAATTAAATCAAAATCTTTAGGCATAAGGCCCAGGCTTTAGCATTTTTTAACCCTCCCCAAGTGATTCTAATGAGGATTTTAAAAAAATAGTAATAAGTTAAACCGCCCTAACAAAACAACACTACAACTGCAATATGGTTCAGGGCTAACCAACCAGAAACCTGACTGAGTCAGAGTACCTAGGTTTGAATCCAGCTGCTGGCACCTGTGTGTCACCTTAATCTTTTTAAGCTCCAGATTCTTCATCTGGTAAAACAGAGCATTATACCAAAGAACTGTTAAAAGGATTAACTAAGAATGTACATTAAAACACCACGTAAACTAAAAAACGTTCTCAAAAATGTTAGCTATTAACACCACACTTTGAGGGCAAGCCCCATGATCTTTTTTATTTTCCCCTGAAAAAGCTGTGCCACATTACTAAGCACACCACTTGATAGATGGCAGGCTGCAGAGGAGGAAAGAGTCACCCAGTGCTTTATGATTACGATGACTATTGACTGTTATTTGTTTGGTGGTGCTTAACTACATTACAAGCACTATTTAATTCTCACAGGCATCCCAAGGGGCAGGTGCTCCAGCTTTGATAACAGGATCAAGAAAGTAAAACATTAAATCATACTGCCTAGGGATAAGTCAAATCGTTACAATTTATAAATCCAGAGTAAACTATGTCAATACTTTCTGAAGTCTTGGTAATGTGGGAATGTGGTAACAGTGAAAATACAAAGACACATACAAATAATATTCCATAAAAATAAGACAGATACATGCGAGGTTCATCTAACCTTTAAAATTCCAGTGTTGCTACTTTAGACAAACTCATTTGCAAAATTAAGCCTGGCAAATTTAAGTTCATTAGCAGAAAAGGCACTTTAGAAAAGAAAAGTTACACACAGATCTTTTTAGAAAGACTGCAGGTTAAAAGGCACAGACATTTACTAAAAAGAAATTTTTAGCAAAAAATGTTTGTTTAGCAAACCAACCCAATTACTTCAAAACTAATCCTAGTAACCTGTAACTTTTTACATTAACACAATCATTATTAAGACAAAAACTGCCTAGAATAAGTCTTTCCTAAAAATTGGGATGAAAAAATATAAATATCATCTACTGAGAGCTAACTATCTCCTGTAAGGTTACCATCACCATTTTATAGATAAGGATCAGAGGATAATAAAGACCATACAACTGATAAGAAATGAAGGTGTAATTTGTACCCAGGTAGCTTGAGTTTCACTTACCTAACTTACTTTTTACTAGTTTTCTGAGCTGGTCATGATTACCCTAAAAAATATTGCCATTCCTATCATTTAAATAGTGTAGGTTTGATATCAGCAAGGACACTACTGTCAATAGTATTATCTTTGTGTAATATATCCATATGGAAAATGTTGTCTTTAAGATTTGCATACTAAAAACACAGGAATTCCCAACCTAACAGTAAGACCCAAAAAATGAAAAATTTTAGGTAAAAAAATCTAAAAATTATTTCCTTTCTCCACAAACAATATCACCAAAGTAAGCAACTAAATAACAGAAGTCCATGTATTAATAAATTACACAGTAGAAGAGGAAGTAAAAGTATCTCACCTGAGAAATATACTTCTTCCACAGTGGCTCATCTTCACTAATATCAAACTCATTCCAGCCATGAAAGGCTCGCCTATGACTAACTTCACATTTGTTTAGACCATTCTGAAGATCAGCCTGTTAGTTTATATATGAAAGTTACTGAAAATGTTAGCACAGAAAAGAAAAACACAAAAAAAGCACATAACATAAAGTATGGTCATATTTATAGAAACTACAACAGTCAAAACTAGTCTATTATGAGAGCAACCGATCAGTGGTTGCCTGGGGCCCTGGGGCCAGAAGGGATACATAGAGAGGGAGGGATTAATTACAAAGGGTCATGGGGGAGCTTTCTGGAGTGATAAAGATGTTCTATCTTAATGGTGGTGGTGATTACATTTGTCAAAATGCAAACTGTACACTTTAAAAAAGTACATTGTATTTTATGTAAATTATATCTCAACAAAATTGATGATTTTAAAAAAAATGTAAACAAAAAGGCAGAGTTTACCAAACCAAATTTAGGGAGAAAAATAAACACCACAACCAGCCACAAGACTTAGAGAAAGCATAACAGTACATTTTAATTAGCTTTTTCCTTTTCATTGTTGTTCAGCTGTTTTCTAAAATTAGTTTCTCCAAAAGAACGTTCAAGGGGCCATAAATGCCTTCCTTGTTCTCTGGGCCTATCAAAACCCTGGGGGTGGTATTAATTTTTACTTTTGGACTGTGTAATTATTTCATGCTGAAATTTGTGCTTCCTAAATTACTCAAAAGTAAGGAAGTTAAGATGGACTTCTTCTTGGAACAGTTTATGTTCTATAAACACTACCGACATCCTTCAGTTATTCTCTCTCATGATTTAGTATTCTAACTATTAAAGAATAAAATTATCTGTACCCCCAAAATAGTTGCCCTGACCAAACGGTTATTATAACACAGTCCAATAATGGAGCCCTTCAAAACAAACATATTACAAATAAGTGGTTTTAAAGCAGAGTATAAATACAATAACAACAACAACAAAACTAAAAAAGGATACCCATTTTTTAATGCTATCACTAAAATATGCGACTGTTGAAGGAAAAATAAAAAATATTATCTTTTTTATGTTTCAATAGATACTACTTTTGAAAACCAGAAAGAGCCTATATAAGCAATTATAGATTATTTGCAATTCTAAACCTATACTTAGTTTTTACTTTACCTTAGAAAACCCTTATCAAAAAAAAGATAAACTCCTACCACTACTTACGTTAATTATTTTCCTAATCCAACAAATCCTTACACAGCACTAATATAGTTCCTAGAAATGCTATTATGTTCTAGAGCTGCACTGTCCAATCAGGTAGCCACTAAGCCACCTGTAGCTATTTAAATTTAAATTAAATTAAAGTCAGTTTCTCCACCACACTAGCCACATTTCAAGTCATAAAGTCATGTTTAATTCTGTCAAGTTTAACCCCACGTCAAGCTCAACAGTCCTATTCAACTTGTGGCTACTATGCTGAACGGCACAGAACAGGATATTTCTATCACTGAAGAAAATTAAATTAGACAGCATTGATTTATAGAATCTAAGTGACTGACTTTATACCATCTAGTCCCTTCCTCCCCACTAATCACTTACTTGGAGAATGCTTGCAACTTCGCTCACTGGTAATTCACTTGCTTTTTTTGATGTCAATACAGGAATCATTGTCTCATTTTCACCATTAGGTATTTTTTGAAAACGTGCAACCTAGGAAGTAAAACCAAAGAAAAAATATTCGAATACAGCAAACAAGTGTAATGCAGTCTAGAGTAATAAAAATCCCAAAGTTCACAGCAACTAATTTTCCAGTTAGAAAAACATTTCAGACTAATTATGTATCTAGTCCTAATAGGAAAGACAATTTTATACTAACCACATGCTACTTCTCAAGAAAATACATTTCAAAAACTAAGCCATCAGTGTCCAGCTAGAACACAAAATTATCACATTGAATGAAAAACATACTATTTCTCCACCAACATAAGAGTAAAAAGTAAAACAGATGTCCTGTCTAGCAGATCCTGATGATTACAAATAATCATAATCCTCTAAACTCATTATGTCTAACATGCAAGACAAAGTACAGTTAAGCGTTCTCCATTTTAACTACTCCTCTTAGTCAGTCAGCTCATAGCTGATGTACCCAGGAAAGACAACTGGCTACTCTTCCAACGCATCACGACAAGTCAGACTTTAAGAGCTACTCACAAACTAGGAGAAAAACAAGAAGTAAAAGAGACCAGATAAGCAAAGGATGCACAGGTTAGTGAAGGGGGCTGGAGGGAAGAGTGGGGAAAGCTGTGAACAAGCATAGTCACGAGATAGTAGTAATCAAGGTACCTACTTGATGCAGCTTCGTAAGTAAATACCTGTATCTACAAAAAACTGTTTAACACAATTCTAGAAATAAATCCTCAATACAGATTTGCTTTGGGTCCTAAGCTGAGATTCTTTACAGACAAAAAGTTTTGAGTGAAAATAGGAGGAGGACAAAAATTGCCCACTATTGAAACTTAATAGACGAAAACACTTGAATTGCCACACATCCACTTGATTAAAATAATACGAAAACTAAAACGATCATCTTACTACCAAGATACAAGTTTTTAAGCTTTCAGGTAAGATCTTTTCAATCTTGAATAATTAACATTTTTAGGATAAAATATTTCCCTAAAACTTTTAAAGCAGTATCTTTAAGCAAATGAAATCAAAGAAGATTCTACTACATTAGAGTGTCATTACAGAGGTCTGCATGGATTACTCCAAAAAATGGTAAATTGCTGAGGAAAAAAATCTTCTCTCAGTATGACTGAGTTTCTGGAACAATCAAATTCAGGTTTTCTAATCTTATTTATGTAAAAAGTACAGTTGGATGTTTCAATACTTTAAAACAAACAGCAGTAGTATTTTTCAACTTTTAATGAGGAGATATCGGTGAATAAATATGAGGAAACTAGAGACAGATTACCTTTCTTTACTGCAAATTACTGAAATTATTTTATAGCATAATATATTTACATAATTAAGAAATGTAAAAACTTAGAGGAAAGATTAGGAATTTTACAAAAGCCACACACAGGTTTTAGAGACACTGAAATGCCCGTATTTCAAATCTATAAAACAAACTAGGACAGGGGAAAGACTTCACTAAACCATTCCTAAGTAAAACATTGGAGAAGATTCCCCCCAAAATGATTTAAATCTTAAAACAATGAGAATTGAAATAGCTGACATGGTTATTTTATCTTGTGAGATCATAAAGCAAAATTAAGAAGAATCAAGTATATTTACACTGCCTGCAGTGACAAAGAGATCAATAAAATCTCTTATTTCTAAGATTTCTCAAACCTTAGCTTCTTCATACATAACCTGGGGATAATATTGCTAAACAGAGATGTTTGAGGATTAAATACACTAACACAGCATTTGACTTACCACTAGTAAGAGCTCAAATGACAGCTATTAATACCTTTGTTCCAACAAGGTCAATAAAGACTAAACAAGGTAAGTAAAGTCAGTTCATGATAATTCCCTATTAATGTTTACTTTTCTAACAATAATATATTGGAAACTGCTAACTCTAGTAGCCAGTATGCAATATGACAGCCTTACTCATAAAATGTTTCTCAAGTAATCCTTTGGTAGTTGGTACATAGATAGGGTCTACATTTGAACACACTTTACATAAAACCCTTCGGGGACATTCCATGGGCTCAAAGTAGCTGTAAATCTGCAGAGTAGGAAACTGTATTATTTCATATAATAAACAATAAAACACTAAAGGGGCATCATACTCTTTAAATACATAAAGGACTGCTCTGAGATGCTCTCCAGCTGCAACCACACTTACCTCAAGTGTATTCACAAGTGGAGAAGTACTAAGCAACAGAAAAGAAAGATGGTAAAGTCCACCCCAGAATGCCAGGCCATATTTAACTTTGTCATTCCACATGAGTACTGCGTGGAGTAGAAGGTAGCAGAAACTCATTTCAGGAATACAAGGAGATGAAGAGCAATAAGGCATGTAGGTGTTTCAATGAAGAACATGGAAGCTGCCCATTTGGAGAGAACTGTTCCAAGTCTGCCTATCCTGATGGTGGTACAAAGGAGCCAGAGACAGAAAATGGGAACATAAACAGATACAGGGCCCAAGGAAGGAACCAACTCTGGGAGCTCACTGAGGAAACAGAACAGCAACCCCTTTGGCAACAGTGAACAAGAGTCTTTCATCTTTAAGCTAGGTGAGACGCTGCTTAAGCTCTGTCTGCAGGTGGGGATGATGACCCGACAGTCTCTGACGATGAATGCAGCTTGTTTCATGATAAGCTAGATGATTTTTACAATTTGAATATACAGCAACTTTGCATGGCGTGTGAACTGGTCTGCTGAGACTCAGACGGTGGCTGTACCCTGTAGTAGTATAGCAGTTGCCTGTTTCTCTCCTAGGCAGGCCTAATCAACTCCAAGTGCAGTCATCATAATTTTTACCCAGAGCTGGTTTTCTTCATCCCTCACCTTTCCCCAAGGAATATACTGTTTTCTCTATTTTAAAAAGTTAAAAAGGCTGGGCGCGGTGGCTCACGCCTGTAATCCCAGCACTTTGGGAGGCCAAGGTGGGCAGATCACGAGGTCAGGAGATCGAGACCATCCTGGCTAACACAGTGAAACCCCCATCTCTACTAAAAATACAAAAAATTAGCCAGGCGTGGTGGCGGGTGCCTGTAGTCCCAGCTACTCGGGAAGCTGAGGCAGGAGAATGGCGTGAACCCGGGAGGCAGAGCTTGCAGTGAGCCAAGATTGCGCCACTGCACTCCAGCCTGGACAACAGAGCGAGACTCCACCTCAAAAAAAAAAAAAAAAAGTTTAAAAAAACCTAGTTTTCTTGTAAAATGAATTTAACTACCAGTTAATATACGTAGGTTTGTTGTTTTACCTGTTTTCAACCAGATTCACATAGTACTTATATAGCATTTATGAACTTTCCATATTCATTTTTAGGACACCAGGTACAAAACTAAAAGCACTGGTCCTGCTTTGGGGTCCAAGAATAGAGGTGAAGGTAAAAGAATCTGATGTGGCAAGTAGACTTCTGCTACTGACTGAAGAGGTGGGTCCTTGAGATTTCCAGTGAAATCTGTACATCTGTGTTTATATATTTGTTTTCTACCAACATGGTATAATTCCTATTATGTGTACTTGTTCACTGGTTTCATTGCACACAAGAATACTACTGGGCAACCAAAACCAGGTGCAAATGTGTTGAGATGTTTAATGTGTTTCACATGACAGGAAAACTGTGAAAGAACACATATAAAGATTGCATGCATAAAATACACAGAGTTGGAAGGTGACACCCAAGGGTTGACAGACCTGGTGTGTGAGTGTGTGTGTGAGTGATAAGGTTCTCATCCCTGCATACATGTGACATTCCTAGCCTTAGTGGCAAAACTTTAATAGTTTGAGTCTAGTATGGCAGATACATTTTAAAGGATAAAGCAGTATATTGGTAGTTATTACTATACAGCTGTGCTACTTTTGTCTACATATTTATAGAAATGAGGATTAGCCAGAGCAGTTAAAACAATCTGGTTATCCCATATAACACATACTGGGCCTTGGATATACTATTTTATTTAATGTTTTAGTACCACCTAGGCTCTCCAGTCCAAGTACTCTCTGAAAACCTTTGTCTCCTCATTGGAGTGATTCTGCTATCGAGTCTTTGTGTTTCTTTTTGTGTTTATTTGCCTTGTTCCATGCCTGAACTTTGTAGGTAGATACACGTTATTCAAAACTATTATCTAGATGCTCAAATTAAGATGGTGGATAGGAGGCAGGACTAGCTTTTACCTCCTGCTCCGACGGACAGAGCAACATGTGGAGACTCACCTTATGAACTTTTGCTACAATACAAGAACCACCACAGGAACATACCAGGAAAGCCAAGAGAATCCACAGATCCTTTGAAGAAACTGGATCCCCACTGCAGGTTCTCCAGGAGGCCTAAAAACTATGAGTCCGCTTGCTTTCTCAAGGGGGAGGATTGTGATCTGGGGCAAGTTATCTGCCCTGGTAACTGGCTGCCTGGAAAAAGACTGGGTGATGTTGGGGAGGCATGATGGGAGTGAGACCAGCCTTTAAGATCACGGGTTGCATGGAAGCAAGGTAAGGTCTGTAACTGCCAGCTTTCCCCCACTTCCCTGGTGACCTGTATGACTCAGCAGAGGCAGCCACAATCCCCCTGGGAATATAACTCCATTGGACTGGGAAGCACATCCTCACCCCTCCAACAGTAGCTGCAGCAAGTCCACCCAAGGAGAGGCTGAGACACCCTTATCCCTGCCCCTACCTGGTAGTCTTTCTCTAGTTATCCTGGTAGCCAAAGACAAACGTCCATAATCTCTTGGAAACTCTATGGGCCTGCCCACTGCCTGAGAAACCTGAACACTTGACCAAGTGTCTCTAGGGCAAGTTTGCATCCTCCCTGTAGCACCACAGCTGATATGCTCTTGAAAGCACCACTCCCAGCTGGAGGACAACCAACACAAAACCAGCACACTAAACAAAAACACAACCAAAGACCCTCACAGAGTCTACTTCACTCCCCAGCTACCTCCACCAGAGCAAGTCCTGGTATCCACAGCTGCAAGACCTGAAAACGGATCACGTCACAGGACTTTTTACAGACACTCACCAGTACTACCCTGGCACCCACCCAGTAGCTCAACTGGGTGGCTAGACTCAGGAGAGCAAAAACAATCACTACAGTTTGGCTCTCAGGAAGCCCCATTCCTAGGGTAAAGGACACCACATCAAGGGAGAACCCCACTGGACAAAAGAAACTGAAAGCAGCCCTTGAATCCCAGATCTTCCCTCTGACATAAGTCTACCCAAACGAGAAGGAACCAGAAAACCAATTCTGGTAATGTGACAAAACAAGGTTCTTTAACACCACCAGAAGATCATACCAGCTCACCAGCAATGGATCCGAACAAAGATGAAATCTCTGAATTGCCAGAAAAAGAATTTAGAAGGCCAATTATTAAGCTAATCAAGGAGGCACCAGAGAAAACCGTTTTTTTTTTTTTTTTTTGAGACAGAGTCTCATTTCATCACCCAGGTTGGAGAGCAGTGGTGCAATCTAGACATCCTGCAACCTTCGCCTCCTGGGTTCAGCTATTCTCCCACCTCAGGCTCCTGAGTAGCTGGGATTACAGGCGCCCACCACCACACCTGGTTGATTTTTGTATTTTAGTAGAGACACGGTTTCATCATGTTGGCCATGCTAGTCTTGAACTCCTGACCTCAAGCAATCCACCACCTATGCCTCCCAAGATGCTGGGATTACAGGTGTGAGCCACCACATCTGGCCTAGAAGTAGCTATTTTTATATCAGACAAACTAGCCTTTAAAGCAACAACAGTTTTAAAAAGACAAAGAAGGACAGACATGGTGGCTCACACCCGTAACCCCAGCACTTCGGGAGGCCGAGGCAGGCGGATCATGAGGTCAGGAGTTCAAGACTAACATGGTGAAAACCCGTCTCTACTAAAAACACAAAATATTAGCCGGGCATGGCGGCATGTGCCTGTAATCCCAGCTACTCGGGAGGCTGAGGCAGGAAAATTGCTTGAACCTGGGAGTCAGAGGTTGCAGTGAGCTGAGGTCGCACCACTGCACTCCAGCCTGGGTGACAGAGTGAGACTCTGTCTCAAAAAAAAAAAAGACAAAGAGGGACGTTATATAATGATAAAAGGACTAGTACAACAGGAAAATATCACAATCCTAAATATATATGCACCTAACACTGGAGCTCTCAAATTTATAAAACAATTACTACTAGGCCTAAGAAATGAGACAGATGGCAACACAATAATAGTGGGGGAACTTCAATAATCCACTGACAACACTAGACAGGTCACCAAGACAGAAAGTCAAGAAAGAAACAATGGACTTAAGACTATACCCTACAACAAATAGACTTAACAGATATTTACAGAACATTTTACCCAACAATTGCAGAATATACATTCTTTTCACGAGCAGATGGAACATTCTCCAAGACAGACCATATGATATGCCACTAACTAAGACTCAATAAATTTAAGAAAACAGAAATTATATAAAGTATCCTCTCTGACGACAGTGGAATAAAACTGGAAATTAATTCCAAGAGGAACCCTCAAAACTACATAAATACATAGAAATTAAATAATCTTCTCTTGAATGATGACTTCAAGTCAATAATGAAACCAAAATGGAAATTTTAAAATTCTATGAACTGAGGGGTAAGAGTGACACAACTTATCAAAACCTCTGAGATAGAGCAAAAGCTGTGCTAAGAGGAAAGGTCATAGCATTAAATGTCTACATCAAAAAGTCTGAAAGAACACGGACAACCTAAGGTCACACCTCAAAGAACTAGAGAACAAGAACAAACCAAACCTAAGCCCAGCAGAAGAAAATAAGTAACAAAGATCAGAGCAGAACTAAATGAAATTGAAACAAAAAATTACAAAAGATAAATGAAACAAAAAGTTGGTTCTTTAAAAAAAAAACAACAACAAAAAACAAAAGCAATAGACCATTAGCAACATTAACCAAGAAAAGAAGAGACAAATAAGCTCAATTAGAAATGAAACGGGAGATATTACAACTGATACCACAGAAATAGAAAAGATCATTCAAGGCTACCATAAACACCTTTACATGCACAAACTAGAAAATCTAGAGAAGATGGTTAATTTCCTGGAAATATACAACCCTCCTAGATTAAATCAGGAAGAAACAGAAACTCTGAACAGACCAATAACAAGTGGTGAGACTGAAACAGGAATGAAAAAATTGCCCCCCAAAAAAAAAGTCCAGTACCAGATGGATTTATGGCTGAATTATTTCAGACATTCAAAGAAATTGGTACTGCTGTTACTGAAACTATTCCTAAAGATAAAGAGGGAATCCTCCCTAAATCATTCTATGAAGCCAGTATCACCCTAACACCAAAACCAGGGAAGCATATAACAAAAAAAGAAAATTACAGATCAACATCCTGAATAAACATAGATGCAAAACTTCCCAACAAAATACTAACTAACTGAATCCAACAGCCTATCAAAAAGGTAATATACCATGATCAAGTGGGTTTCATACCAGGGATGCAGGAACAGTAAATGTGATACATAACATAAACAGAATTAAAAGCAAAAATCATATGCTCATCTCGATAGACACAGAAAAAGCATTTTACAAAACCCAGCACCCCTTTATGATTAAAACCCTCAGCAGTATCAGCATAGAAGGGACATACCTCAAGGTAATAAAAGCCATCTATGACAAACCCACAGCCAACAGTACACTGAACAGGGAAAAGTTGAAAGTATTCCCCCTGAGAACCGGAACAAGACAAGGATGCCCAATTTCACCACTTCTATTCAACGTAGTACTGTAAGTCTTAGCCAGAGCAAACGGGTAAGAGAAAGAAATAAAGGGCATCCAAATCAGTACAGGGAAAGTCAAACTGTCACTGTTCAAACATGATATGATCATATACCCAACCTAGAAGACCCTAAGGGCTTATCAAAAGGCTCCTAGATCTGATAAATGAATTCAGCAAAGTTTCAGAATACAAAATCAATGTACGCAAATCAGTAGCACTGCTATACACCAACTACCAAGCTGAAAATCAAATAAAAAAACTCCATCCCTTTTACAACAGCTGGAAAAAAAAAAGGGGGGGGGGAACTAAATACTTAGGAATATACCTAACCAAGGCGGAGAAAGATCTCTACAAGGAAAACTAAAAAACACTGCTAAAAGAAATCATATATAACACAAACAGATGGAAACACATCCCATGCCTTATGGATGAGTAGAATGAGTATCATGAAATGGACCACACTGCCAAATGCAATCCAGATTCAATGCAATTTCCATCAAAGTACCATCATCATTCTTCACAGAACCAAAAAAATAAAAAATAAAAAAAATCCTAAATTTCATATAGAACCAAAAGAGAGCTCACACAGCCAAAGCAAGACTAAGTAAAAAGAACAAATCTGGAGGCATCACATTACCTAACTTCAAACTACACTACAAGGTTATAGTTACCAAAACAGTATGGTACTGGTATAAAAATAGGCACATAGACAAATGGAACAGAATAGAGAACCCAGAAATAAAGCCAAATATTTACAGCCAGCTTATCTTTGACAAAACAAACAAAAACATAACATGGGGAAAGGGCACTCTATTCAACAAATGGTGCTGGGATAATTGGCAAGCTACATGTGAAGGATGAAACTAGATTCTCATCTCTCACCTTATGTAAAAACTCAAGATTAAAGGCTTACTTAAATCTAAGATCTAAAACCATAAAAACTCTAGAACATCAGAAAAACTCTTTCTAGACACTGGCTTATGTAAAGACTACATGACCAAGAACATAAAAGCAGATGCAACAAAAGCAAAAAATAAACAGATGGGACCTAATTAAACTAAAAAATCTTCTGCAGAACAAAAGAAATGATCAGCAGAGTAAATAGACAACCCCTAAAGTGGGAGAAAATATTCACAAACTATGCATTCAACAAAGAACTAATATCCAAAATCTACAAGGAATTCAAACAAATCAGAAAGAAAAAAATCCTATCAAAAAGTGGCCAAAGGACATGAATAGACAATTCTCAAAAGAAGATATACAAATGGCCAATAAATTTATTTACTTTTTTTTATTATTTTTTAAATGCTCAACATCACTAATTGTCAGGGAAATGCAAATCAAAACCACAATGAGATACCACCTTACTCCTGCAAGAATGGCCATAATTTAAAACAAAAAAAAAAATAGATGTTGGCATGGATGTGGTGAAAAGGGAACACTTTTACACGCTGGTGATAATGTAAACTAGTATAACCACTATGGAAAACAGTATGGATATTCTTTAAAGAACTAAAACTGGAAATACAGTTTGATCCAGCAATCCCACTACTAGGTATCTACCCAGAGGACAAGAAGTCATTGTATGAAAAAGACACTCACAAATGCATGTTTATAGCAGTACAATTCACAACTGCAAAAATATGGAACCAGCCTAAATGTCCATCAACCAATGAGTAGATAAAGAAAATGTGGTATATATATATACCATGGAATACTATTCAGTCATATGAAAGAATGCAATAATGGCATTCACAGCACCCTGTATGGAGTTGGAGACCATTATGCTAAGTGATGTAACTCAGGAATGGAAAATCAAATATCATACGTTCTCACTTATAATCGGGAGCTAAACTATGAAGGACACAAAGGCATAAGAATAATACAATGGACTTTGGGAACTCAGGGGGAACAGTGGGAGGGGGTGAGGGATAACAGACCACACATTGGGAACAGTGTACCCTGTTTGGGTGACAGATGCACCAAAATCTCAGAACTCACCACTAAAGAACTTGTCCATGTAACCAAAAACCACCTTTCCCCAAAAACTACTGAAATAAAAAATATATATATAAATAAATAAAAAGATTCAAGTTCAGTTTCCAGAAAAAAAGAAAAATATCTCAAATAAAAGATCTAACTTTACACCTTAAGGAATTAGAAAAAAAGAACCAAGTCTATAGCTAGGAGGAAAAAAATAAAAAAGATCAGAGCAGAAATAAATAAAATAGGGGAAAAAAGCACTGAGTTGGTTTTTTGAAAAGAAACGAACTTCACAAACCCTTTGCTAGACTAAGAAAAAGAAAACTCAAATGAAATCAGAGATGAAAAAAGACTCATTACAACTGATGCCACAGAAACAAAAAGATTCATAAGAGGCTATCAACAATTATACACTAACAAACTGGATAACCTAGAAAAATGGATAAATTCCTAAAAACATACAACCTATCAAGACTAAACCATTTTTAAAAAATAATATTTCAACAGATCTATAACTAGTATGAAAACTGAATCGGGAATCACAAACCTCTCAACACAAGAAAGCCCAAGATCCTATGGCTTCACTGGTGAATTCTACCAAACATTTGAAGAATTAACCCCAATCCTTCTTAAACACTTTCAAAAAATTGAAAAGGGTAAAACACTTCCAAATGAAAACAACAGGCCAATATCCCTGCTGAAGACAAATGCAAACCCTCAAAATACTAGCAAACCAAATCCAACAATTCATTACAAGCAGCCTACACCATGACTTAGTGTGATTTATCCCTGTGATGCAATGATGATTCAACATATAAAAAATGTATTAATATGATATACAACATTAACAGAATCAAAGATAAAAATCACATGATCATCTCAATAGATGCAGAAAAAGCATCTAACAAAAATCAACACCCTTTCATTTATAAAAACTCTCTACAAACTAGGAATAAAAAGTAACATAATAAACACTGTATATGAAAAGCCCACAGCCAACATTATATTCAATAGCAAAAAACGGAAACTTTTCCTGAAAGATCAGGAAAAAAGCAAGGATGCCCACTCCCACTACTTCAATTCAACATAGTACTGGAAATCCTAGCCAAAGCAATTAATCAATAAATTAAATGCTTAATAAAATATATTTTAAAAAATATACATCCAAATCAGAAAGGAAGTAGTAAAATTGTCCCTTTTGGGCCAGGCACAGTGGCTCCTGCCTATAATCCCAGCACTTTGGGAAGCCGAGGTGGGCGGATCACTCGAAGTCTGGAGCTCGAGACCAACCTGGCCAACATGGTGAAACCCCATCTCTACTAAAAATACAAAAGTTAGCCAGGCGTGGTGGCAGGCGCCTACAATCCCAGCTACTTGGGAGGCTGAGGCAGGAGAATCACTTGAACCTGGGAGGCGGAGGTTGCAGTGATCCAAGATTGCGCCACTGTACTCCAGCCTGAGCGACTGTATGAGACTCCGTATTGGAAAAAAAAAAAGAAAAAAAAGAAAGAAAACTCTCAAGATTCCATCTTTAAGAAACCATTAGAACTAATAAACAAATTAAGTAAAGTAGCAGGATACAAAATCAACATACAAAAATCAGTAATGTTGCTATACACTAACAAGCTATCTAAAAAGAACATCAGGAAAACAATCTCATTTATAATAGAAAAAAAATTACCTAGGAATAAACTTAAATGAGGTGAGGGGTTTCTTTATTGAAAACTACAAAACAATGATGAATGAAATTAAACAAGAGACACACAAAAACAGAAACACCTACGTTCATGGATTGTTAAGACTTAATATTTTTAAATGTCCATATTATCCAAAGTGATCTATAAATTCTGTGCAATCGCTATCAAAATTCCAGTGGTATTTTTATAGAAATAGAAAAACAATTTAATTCTGAAACTCATATGGAACCACAAAAGACCATAAATAGCCAAATCAATCTTGTAAAAGAACAAAGCTGCAGGCACCATACCCTGACTTCAAACTATATTAATATTACAAAGCTACCATAATCTAAACAGTATGGTACTGGCATAAAGACAGACATATAGAGCCGCAAGCACACAAAAAGAGATCCTAGAAATAAGGCCACACATATATGGTCAACTGACCGTCAACAAGAATGCCAAGAATATACAATGAGGAAAGGAATGGCATCAGGAAAACTTCGTATCTACAAGCAAAAACCTAAAAAAAAAAAAAACAAAAAAAAAAAAACTGGGTCCTTTTCTTAAACCATACACAAAAATCAACTAAAAATGATTTAATAAACATAAGACATGAAACTAAAACTCCTAGAAGAAAACATACAGGAAAAGCTTCGTGACACTGGTGTCAGCAATTATCTCAAGGATTTAACACCAAAAGCATACGCAACCAAAACAAAAATAAACACGTGGGACTACATCAAACTAAAAAGCTTCTACACAGCAAAAGAAACAACCAGCAGAGTAAAAAGGCAATCTACAGAATGAGAAAATATTTGAAAACATGTATCTGACAAGGGGCTAGTCTCCAAATATATAAAGAACTCCTATAATTCAACAGTAAAAAAAAAAACACAAATAACTCAACTTAAAAATGTGCTAAGGACATCAACAGACATTTCTCCAAAGATATACAAATGGGCAGTAAGCACATGAAAACATGCTCATCATTAACCATTAGGGAAATGCAAATCAAAACCACAACACAATATTACCTCACACCTATAAGGATAACCATTATCAAAAAACCAAAACAAAACACTACACAACTACTGTTGGTGAAGATGTGAAGAAATTGGAATCCTGTTGGTGTGAACGCAAAATGGTGCAGCCACTATGGAAAAAAGTATGAAGGTTCCTCAAAAATTTAAAAACAGAACTACTATATATTCCGGCAGTCCCCCGTTTGGGTATTTATCCAAAAGAATGAAATCAGGATCTCAAAGGGATATTACCACTCCAATGTTCACAACACTATTCACAATGTGATAGTGATAGGTGCAGAAACCTAATGTCCACCAACAGATGAAAGGATTTTTAAAATGTGGAATGTATGTCCAATGGAATATTATGTAGCCTTAAAAAAGAAACTCTAGGCTGGGCATGGTGGCTCAAGCCTGTAATCCCAGAACTTTGGGAGGCCGAAGCAGGCGGATCACCTGCGTTCAGGAGTTCGACAACAGCCTGGTTAACTCCTTCTCTACTACAAAAATTAGCTGGGTGTAGTACTGGGTGTCTATAATCCCAACTACTCCAGAGGCTGAGGCAGGAGAATCACTTGAACCTGGGAGGCGGAGGTTGTAGTGAGCTGAGATCGTGCCATTGCACTCTAGCCTAGGCGAAAAGAGCAAAACTCTGTCTCAACAAAAAAAAAAAAGAAAGAAAGAAATTCTAGGGATCTCGGACTCCCTGGACACTCCCTCTAGTCCAGCCTGGCTATCTCTGCCCGCGATGCGTGCTCCTGCCTCCGACTTAAAATGCCTGCGTGGAGAGCTGGAAGTAAGTGCGGGGTTTGCGGGAGGGCCGTTTACCATGCAGAAGAGGTGCAGTGTAACGGCAGGCGCTTCTACCCATATTGCTTTCTACGCATGGTTTGCAGGAATAAATTAGATAGCACGACAGTGGCAATTCACGATGAAGAGATCTACTGCAAATACTGCTATGGAAAGAAGCATGGGCCAAAAGGCTACAGTTTACGGCCAGGGCGCTGGCACACTTAACATGGACCCTGGTGAGAGCCTAGGCATCAAGCCAGAGTGTTCAGCCTCACATGCCTACAACAAATCCAAAGACTTCTAAATTTGCTCAGAAATACAGAGGTTCTGAGAAGTGTTCCAGATGTGGGGATTCCGTACATGCTGCCAAGAAGGTAATTGGAGCTGGAAAGCCCTGGTACAAAAACTGTTTCCGATGGCAAAGTGTTGGAAGAGTCTTGAATCAACACTCTGACTGAAAAAGAAGGTGAAATCTATTGTAAAGGGTGCTATGCAAAGAACTGTGGACCCAAGGGATTTGGCTATGGCCAAGGAGCAGGGCTCTTGTTCATGCCCAGTAAGGTGTAAACCCAGAACCAAGCATCACACACTGAGAATCTCTTCATAATCTAGGCACAGATAATCTTTCTAAACTACTGCAAAATTCTACCAGCATTAAGTACTATATATTACCCTGTACTCGGATAGGCTGGCTAACTCGTAGGAAGAGAGCACTGTATCTTCTCCTTTTGCTTTATTCGCCAGCATTTTTTGGGAACCATTTCTTCTACACTTTAAATAAAACCTCAGCTTGAAAAAAAAAAAAAGAGATATTCTACAAAATGTCACAACATGGATGAACCTTGAGGACACCAGGCTAAGTGAAATAAGCCAGTCACAAAAAGACAAATGACTGCATAACTCCACTTACATGAGGTATCTAAAATAATACAAATTCATAAAAATCAAAGAGTGGAATGATGGTTAGCAGAGGCTGGGAGAAGGGGAAATGGAGAGTAGCTAATCAAAGGTCATGAAGTTTCAGTAAGGCAAGATGAATAAGCACCAGAGAGCTGCTGTACAACACTTTACCTATAGCCAACAATAATGTATACTTTAAAATTCATTAAGAGGAGATCCCTTTACCACAATATTTTTAAGAGAATATTTTTGCAAGAAAAAAAAAAAGTTTTCACCTGATCCCAAGTTTTAGTAGTGTTTTTAAATGTTGAGGTAAAATAAAAGCAAAAGTGTTACATCTTAATTTTTAGCACACACTACCATGTAAGCAAGATTCAGAAATAATACTCTGGCATTCATTCCCAAATGTTATGTGTTAAACACAATTGCAAACCATCTATAATACAACAAAATCTAAAGTCTTACTTAGATAAAACAAATCCAAAGGCGTTCACATATTATTAATCTGCTTTTAAAAAAAAAGAAATGTCTTTTACCTGGTAGTTAAGTTTATCTTCATAGAATCCACTATTCTCCTGAACTACAATGGGATAATATCCCAATAAATCCATCACAAGTTGAAAGTGACAAGTCAAAGATGCATTTCATACACCTAACCTACCGAAGCGAACATCATAGCTTAGCATAGCCTATCTTAAACACACTCAGAACACTTACATTAGCCTAAAGTTAAGCAACATAATCTAATACGAAACCTATTTTATAAAGTGTTGACTATCTCACTATTTAATAAATAATACTGTACTGAAAGTGAAAAACAGAAGTACAGTTTCTACTGAATGTCTATTGCTTTCACACCATTGTTAAGTTGAAAAATTCTAAGTCAAACCATCACAAGTCAGGGACTTGTGTGTACTTCATTTCTGGTAACCAATGACCTTAGCTGCTTTAAGGATACAATCAGGGAAGTGAAATCAGTCAGTACACACTGACTTAAAAAAGCTATGTTTAGAAAAACCAATCCTCGACATGAGTAAGAAAAGAGAGCAAGAAAACACCATTTGTGTGGTTTTTGGACAATAAAAAGATAAAGAGAACTGAAGGCTGAATAAAAAAAGAAAAAGAAAAATTGAGCTGTCGAGTGGCTGAATAAAAAAAGAATAACAAAAGAGAACTGAGGGGTCAAGTTACACATAAAGGTAAGACATTAAAGATTCAAACAGTCCTCCACTTCATTAATCAGGGAACTTGAATTCTGCCTGCAATGGTACCAGCTGTTTCCCCGCTAAGGCAAAAGAAATTGGTACTGCAGCAATACACAAAGGCTTTGAAGAGAAAAAAAAGAAGAAGAAAATACA